>NW_020449119.1:554735-768605 GCF_003343035.1 Apteryx rowi | reverse complement strand
CTCCAACTAGACTCTGCGCCGCTGATCACAACCCTCTGAGCTCTGCCATTCAGCCAGTTCTCAGTCCACCTCACTGCCCACTCATCTAACCCACACTTCCTGAGCTTCCCTGTGAGGATGTTATGGGAGAGAGTGTCAGAAGCTTTGCTGAAGTCAAGGGAGACAACATCCACTGCTCTCCCCTCATCTACCCAGCCAGTCATACCATCACAGAAGGCTATCAGATTGGTTAAGCATGATTTCCCCTTGGTGAAGCCATGCTGACTACTCCTGATCATCTTCTTTTCCTCCACATGCTTGGAGATGGCCTCCAGSATGAGCTGCTCCATCACCTTTCCAGGGATGCAGGTGAGGCTGACTGGCCTGTAGTTCCCTGGGTCCTCAATTCAATTCATTTTTGATCCACAGTGATAGATTATGTGTATTTAAAGACCAAAAGCAATCATCATCATCATCTAATCTTCCCAGCACATTGTAGAACATATCCAGTACTGCACACAGCATCTATTTTTTCATTATTGCAATTTTTCTCAATAGCTAAATGTGGGTTGCAAAGTAAATTTGAAAGAGTTATAAATAAAGCTGAATAGAAAGGTATTTTTAATTTTTCAAAGAATTATGTGATATAACCTTTTCTTTTACTGGAATCAGGATACTTCTGTTAAAATAAAGGCTCAGAAAAAAATCAAGCAGAGACAACACAAACACTTGTTTCCCGAGAAATAACAACACTGACAACAAGAAGAACAAAATCATTATTTCACCTCAGAATTTCTATTAAAAATGAAACAAAAAGAATATCCAAAATGAGGAAAAGGAAACAGTTCATGTTCTCAAAGAACTGATCAAGCCCTTCATTCTTATTTCTTTCTAAATGAACTTTGTCCAAAAAGTTTACCTTCAAAGACTAACAGTTTTCTCATTTCATGTTAAAGTTTCTGCACAGTTCTAGTCACAAACTTATTTGATCCAAAGTTCATTTCTTCACTTGAGTAGATGTTTGTAAAACCTTTTTCCTCCTATCTTATCCAAGTTGAAAAAGGGAGTAAAGACTAATAAGGCATCATGGTCCAATTATCACGATCATCTCCTTAAAGAAGACAAAAGAATAGCTATACTATCAGCAAATGTAGCCTAAACACCTGAAAAGGTGCCTTCACTTGTTTAGCAGAACAGATGAAAGACAGGGGTTGCCTCCATAGCGTGTGCAGGGGGGAGAAGTGATCGAGGCCTGTCTGTAGCCCGTGTGTATGTAGAAAGGCCTCGGACAGCACAGGCAGGGTAATMCTAGTTTTGGAGTCTATCCTGAGACACACTTCAGAAATCAACCTTCTTTTTCAATTTGCAGTCCTCACTTGAGTACAGTTTGAATCATTCTTTTTTATTTCCAAGCACATCCTTTTCTTTCAGAATTTTGTTTTGAAGGTAATACAAAATGCGTAATGTAAAACATCAGGAGCCAAACTTCCCACTTTGTGACTCCTGTGTGAGCTATGGGATTGCATATAATTAGAGGACAGAATTTAAATACCTCAGTTAACACAATATTGGTGGGTTTAATTCCCTTTTTGTCATCAGCCAGTTTTATTTATCATATTGGACTACAGCCTGGATACTCAAAGGTCTTTGGCTATGCAACACCCACTGATTTCACAGCAAATAGTTGCTTTCAATAACACTGAAATCCCTTTTGAAAAATATGAGCCTCATTCCTTCCAAAGTYGGATCTCTGTAGGACATAAAGAATTCCAAAGCTCAGCAAGCTTCGTATCAGTTCTGCAGGGTTTTGCTGTTTCAGAGCAATAACCTTTAATGTTATCACAGCTCCTTGAGGAAGTGTTTTCTAGACACACTCTCTCCTGAGTGCCAGTTGGCTTGCACTATTCATTATTCCACTGCTGTGGAGTTAAGATGCAATTCATCCATTCTTAAAGAGCCTTATTTTGACACAAATTCATAGAGTTTCAGTTGGCTGGATCCACTTTTTTTTTTTTTTTTTTTGGTACAATGTGGTAAATTTGAGTGTGTAATTGGTCTAGGGAGCAGAGGAARTCTCTTCCAAAGCTTTTCTCAATTAATGCTGCTAAAAGGGTCATTTCTTTCAGAAGACTGGAAAACTCTACCTTATGGCAAATGGCTGATACTGAGGCCACCCTCAGCCTGGCGTGTGAAGAAAGAAGCATGTTTTTTCARCAGACTACATGCAGACTGGCTTTCTGATAAGATGACTGACAGAATAAAGTGTCTCTTCCTCTCCTTCAGTCACTGAACTCTCTTCCTTACCCAACTTTCTAAAAAATGTTGGCCAAAGTGCTCTCTCAAATGGTAAATCGCTCCCAGCTTGCCATGGAGTGTCCAAAATTCCCACTTCCCACTCATAGCTGTGCATTGACTGCCCAGGCTTTGGTACCACCTGTATTACTCAGATCTTTACTCTTGGATGCTGGCACACCAAGGGTGYTACCTCAGTCTGCCACTGTTCATTTTATTTAGTGCAAAGGTGTCATATAATATGTTCCTCACAGCCTGTAATTCTGCATGCTGTGCCACTCTTGTTCATAGTAGCCAGAAACCATTATTTCCATGGGAAATCATAACAGCAAAAACCTGACATCTTCCCCGTTATTGCTCCACTCTTCAGAGCATTATAATTTTCTGATAACATGGAGGATGACACACCATGACATTTTCCAAAAGCCTCACTGAAGCAAGTTCTCCAGTTCAGTCAATAGCATTCCTCTCCTCTTTTTTTTCTGATCACATGTAATTTATCACACACATGCACCAACCCTGATATATAAGCTGGAAATTGCCGAAAGTGAATAGGAACTGTTAAAGCTTGCATTCTCAGACATGATTACAAAATGAAAGGTGATCCAGAAATTATTTCAGYTCAGATTGGACTCCATTAAAAATAATTCTTCATTGAATTACTTTAGGGCTTTATATAGATAGGGAGCGGTGAAAACTGTGGSCTTTGTCTCAAAGACATTGAAGTCAAAGACCCTGACATCAAATCTATGGATTGTTCTTTTTTTTCTTTTCTTTTTCTTTTTTTTTTTAAACTGATTTGTATCTTTTTTTCTTATTTACCCTGGATTTCTAGAGTTCCCTTCATTCCTCACAATAATTCATTTCTTGTCTCACTCTACCTGTCACCTTTAATTCTGTCTTGCTCTTTTGCCCATGCCAAATAGCCTCATTTCTGTCTGCTTCTCAGGGTCATTGACGTGTCTCTTGCTCTTCACCTCTTGKCCTCAGCTGTCCTGTTACCTTCTCTTCCAGTGTGTCCTAGCAGTYGATCCACTGCCTCGTTAGCTCTCTGGATCCATGAATCAGCTGCTCATGGCAATGTGTCTATGTTTTTCTCTTGGGTAGGAAGAGCTCTACATTAACCCCCAAATAAGCTACTGCCTAAGCAGCGTATCAAACCTTAATAGTAAAGGCAAGACCTTCAGCCAGTGTGACCCCAGTGATGGCAGTGGAGCTAAACTAGTAGTCACCACTGACGACCTAGCTCATTATATCTTAGACAGAAAGGCAAGCTGTTTATTGTATTTCCACGGCTTTCTCTTCTTCAAGCCATGAGTTACCTAGCAGCATAGGAAACACCTGTCGGCTTGTCAGCATCCTCTACTGTTTCTGCATTATATGTTAGCAGCTCTGACCTTAACTTTACCTCAACAACTGGAACACGTGAGCAAAGGCATTTTGAGCTATCTCACAGGTATTTCAGTGCCTACCACACTCGTTCTTCTTGGTCAGGGGGTGATGAGACCTGCTATTAGCCAAAAGATCTTGGAACTTGAAGTTTATGATTAATAACTTTCAGAGAATAGTGTCAGGTCTCAGCAGAAGTTTCATGTTTATTTTGAATGTTTTCAGTCCCTGTCAAAGTCTTAAGATTATAAGCTTATAGAAAGATTGACAGAAAGTAGCATTGGAGACTCTATGGGAAACTGTTGATCCATCACTAGACAGGTCTACAGAATAATCAGAGATATTTTAGGAAATCAGTGATGCTGAAGAAAGTCCACTAGAAACAACATAAGGTTACGATTTTCAAGGCTAGACAAGGAATAACTATTAGCAATGGAAATCAGACATCAAAAATCTCCTAGACACCCTGGCTTATCTCGGTGTAAATGTCAGTTCTTCATAAATATATTTTCTCACCTTTCATCTTTCTGTAGCATCACAGTCTGTATATCTTTAAATGTTTCTGGTTTTGATTAATAAAACAGAAAACTTTTCTCATACTGCAGCATCAAAGTAAGAGTGGATCATAAAACAGGAAAGGACCTCTTAGGTTAATGAGGTTATTCGCCTGACATCAGAGGGGTGTGCATCCAAATCATACGCTCCCATTAATGTTGTTAGCTACAGTCCTCTTTAAATTAAAAAAAAAAAAAATCCCATTAACTATACCTTTCCAAAAAATCAACATCTAGTCTAAGCCATAGCAGGCTGAATTACCCTCCAAACACTCTTGTTTTTCTCATTGACTGGATAATTTCAAAAGAGTTTGCAATGACTGGAGATAGCTAGAAGATTAGCGTACACTAGTTGCTGAATTTTTAGATGGTCAAAGTTATTGGAGATGAAGATGATGTCATAGCTCTCTCATCCTAACTACTAGTGCAAGGCTAATTCAGAAGTTCATTCCTTCAGATGGGTTGAAGACTTTCTTATAATTTTTAGCTTGAATTTTTGAACCTTAGTTTTTCAAAAATAATTTTCATCACTCCAGACAGACAAAAGATCTATGTTCCTGGACTTCTTTCATGAATACCTTTACAAAATTGGCTTTAAACTTTTGCATATCCTTCACCAAGCACCTCGTCATCTAGCCATTATAGCAATTAAGGCATTATAGTTTCATTGAAATTGAAAGCTCAATGACATTAGCTTATAACATAACATTATAGCTTCATTGAACCATTTCTGACATTATAGTTTTGCATTTTAGCAACAATGAAAGTGCCCTTCAAGCATTTGGGCCAGATCTTAGAAAACATTTACATACTATAGAGCTGCTAAGGTAGGAGTGGCTGTGAGGAACTACACTTCAATATCTTCATACCAGTAGATAAAATCCACATACACTTGGCCCCCTTAGCAGCATATTCAACTCCAGTTTAAGAAAGTGGAAGGCAGGAGAATTGGTCAGGTTCGAACCATCATCTCCTCCACTGCTGGCAGGACAGATGTCCACCTGCTTGTTCTGTATAAAACCACAGTTAACCGCCTAATCAGAGAGCCAGGACCACTCACACCCAGTCTTAGCTCAGCACTATGTGCGTAGTTAATAATACTGTATTCTGAAGCCCAAATTCCTCTGCATTTTCCTAAAAGCGACATTTCTCAGTGAATTAAAAATACACAGATTAAGATGGATTAAGAGATCATTTTCAGGTGTGTTTACCACTCCCAAACAAGAGCATAGATAGCAGAACGTGTTTGGCGATGASAGTAGGGTTATGATGGGAAGATGTCTTTCTCTTTAAGGAACTTGCACTAAAACCTACACATTAAAAGCAGTTGATAAGCAGGCCACATGTAAGATATGCGCAGACACCTCTTTCTCCCTCACAGACTCTTTCTTTTGATGTTTATTAACTTGCCTGTTATATTAAAGACTCCTTGTGGTTCTCGGCTGTAAATCAAAGTTCTCCTTAATCACCACCTAAGAACACTCCAGAGATTTTCCCTGATATGTGTGAGAAGATGACGAGCAGCAGTTTATCCAAAGCTGCATATCACCCTCATGGAGATTGTGGCACCTGAAAGAGATTTGCAGGTAAGGAGCACATAAAGTAAAACTTAAAAGCCATCAATGAGAAGTGGTGCTGAATCAAAATCACTTTGAAATCAGGAGAATTCTGTGGTAAGTTCAGTCAGCCTTTGATCAGGTTCCTAAAAACAAAGCAAGATGATGTGTCAATGTTTGAAAATTATTTTGACGTGCCCTGGTTAATCTCAAGGAATAGATTCATTGTAATGTTATAAAGGGTAAACGCTTTCCGTGATCATGGGTATGGACAGTAGTTTCTTATATATGGAATTACTCCTGACAGTTGCTCCTAGATGAAATAAGACCTGGATTCCTTTCCTCGTTCTGTCTCCAGCTTCCTGGACAAATCCTTCAATTTTTCTGTGCCTCAGCATCCCAATTTATGAAGTGGTACAATCAATGGTGACTTCCTTTATAAAGTACTTTGAGATATATTGATTAAAATCACTGTAAAAAAGCTAATCCATGCTGTAAAATTTATAGGGAAAAATTTTCTGCTTAATGATCATAGTAGATGTCTTTAAACATTTTATGTATACAATTTATTTAATTTTGCACCAGGAAGACAAAGCTAGCCAACAATTATTGCTTACTGGTGAGGACAAAATTACTCATCTGGATCATGAAAAAAATTCTCCTCAGTGACCACATGTTGATGATGTTTTCAGTTCACTGGCAAACGTAAAAGTTATTTTCTTGGCTTGTATCTTGCCCCTGAAAAATAGGGACTGCAAGAGCCCAGAGAAGGAGGTGACACTGGATAGCAGGYGCCAAATATCTTGATGGTGTATGTATGTGCATTCAGCATTTTCAAACTGTGTTTCAGAATACTGGCTGAAGAAAAATGCTGAACAAATTTGCTGCATTTGGTAGAAGATCTTCTTTCCAATCCAAAGCTTCCAGGTCATGGTCTTTTTTTTTTTTTTTTTCAAACTCTGCTATTGGAAGGACTGTGTAAAGCTACCAGATATTCACACATGAGAGGGAAACCATAACTGCTCCAGCTGTGACTTCCTATCTTAATGTAATTGACTGCCTTGCTTCTACTCTATTATTGCTATTTAATGATGAAACAGCCTGTGGAAATTCTCTACCATCATGATTTAAAATGGCACCTTTACGGAAATTCTAGAATGAAAGATTACAGAGACCTTTTAAATGTCTGAGCTACATGGAGCTTGTTTTATGTTCAGTCATTTAAACACAGAGAAGCATATACATGGATAACTATTAGCAAGTCTCTACTCAGCCCTTTCTCACTGACTTTTTTTTTTTTTTAGTGAAAAGGAACTATGCATTTTGTTCTGTATAGGGAGGAAGAAAACTATATGATCATGACACCAGTTCAAGAAAACTGACTTCTGCTCTCATCTCAGCAGCGTACTGATCGATGGTCTTGGGTGAGCCATTAAAATAGTTCTTCTGCCTAAATTTCATGTCTTAAAAATATGGACAAAAGTTCCCAGACAGCCAGCAGCGGGTTTAACCCCACACTGCTTGAAGTTCATGGAAAAAAACCCTCATCAGTGGATATAGGTCATCAAAGTCCTCTGTGCCAGCTTCTCCTCTGTTTCATTTTTCATGGCCTAAAGGCAACCTTATCTGTAAATACAAGAAAGAACCCACCTCTGAACACAAGATAAATTTTRCCTGTTTTCAGAGATGAATGTTATGAATCAGCTGAGATCCGCATAGTTCCTAAGCAAACAAAGATGGTGATTTTTTGGAATTTGGCCCAAGTTTACCACAGAGAATTTAAATATTGGAGAAACTTCAGATCTGTAATAAAAGGGAAAGGTGAATATTTTTCACACTCCACATAGCCTCTGTCTATGGACTGGAGGGATTATTGGAGAACTAAAAACAATATAAAACATATTAGCAGTGTCTAAATAGCTTCAGAGCCAAATTATCTGACAGCTTTCACCCACACTCTGATTTTGCTTAGTTAGCCCCACATCTATTCAGAGATGGGGCTATATCTTCCCTATTTTAGGACTACAAATATCTCCCAGTATATGCAGGTGTTTTTTCAAACTCTGCAAGGCATGATCGTCTGCTTGTTTGTCTCCAGTCTGCCCTAGTTATTTTTTATATGTCTATTTTTGTAACATTTAAGTGACAAAATCCATGGTCAAAGCTTTCTAAGTCCTTGGCAAAATGCCATTGGTGATTCAGTCTCTAAAGCTTGTGCTTAACTAGAGTTCCAGTGAGCAAATCTCCTATCTTCATTGTACTGTGCAATGCTTTGTCCATGCAGATCTCCCCATCATCCCCCTCTCTCAGCTARATAGTTGCTGCATCCAAGGCCAACATAAGTGTGAACGCTTGCAGTGGGCTTAAGTTTGTCATGTCTCCCTAAACACTCCTTTCAGGATTGTTTTCTAAATCAGTCTGGCAAAGCTCTGTGGACACTTTCTGTATGAAATGCYACCTCACTGCATTGTATTAGGGATTCTACTTTGCTTATCTGCGCAACAGTAAAGGCACTATTAAGAAAGCATAAATGAGACTTTTTGGAGGGTTGAGCTGATTTCCTGAGATGTGCATGGGTTTGTATAGACCAATATAGGGAGGAAGGAAAAAAATAATAAAATTTCTTGTGTCCCACTTGGGTCCTTCAGCTGTTGATATCGCATGTGCTAATGCACAGGGTGATAGTATAACCTCAAACAGTTGTTCACCCATTATGTGCTGAATATCCTTTAGTACTGTGACCAGTTCTGCTTCCTGGGTGCATGGTTATAATCTAGCCCAATAGTTTTTAGTTTGTAAATGTTTTGAGGAAGCAATGGCATCTCTTTGCTTCATGATGTGGAGACAGTGCCCCCTATGTTCATACCAGTGGGAAAATGACTAATATGTTGTAGGGTTGATTGCCATGCATGTGTTCAGGTCTTGCTCAAAAGTCATGGTAAAAATGTTCCTGTTCTGCTCAACTCACTGATCGTCTGGTGAAACTAGAAGCATTATGTTACGCTAACCATATTGTCTTCTAGTATGCCGTTATCTGACAATGCTAGTGTTAGTTACAGCAGCCTCAAAGGTGCCTACACAGAGGATAAACACTGGAGCATCACAGCACTGAAAAGATGTTTATTTGCAGTAAATTAAGTGTTCCCTGTCTGAGACAGATCACTCTTTTTAGCTAATATATTTAAGGAACGTTCCCCACACTTTCCATATCTGAACACACAGGCTATATCTATGTCAGTAAATTAAACATACTCAGACTATACACTGGCACTGAAATCAGCTAGCACAGAGCATCCTATGTCATGTTATTAAACTCTTAGGCTTCAAAATACAGTGTCCACATACAAACTGCCTTTTGGAATAGTAGTTGGCTTGTATTACCTCCCAGATTGTCCCTGAGAACTGTATCCTGAAAATGCTAATTGTCCGGGGTCAAACCTTGCCAGACATCCTGGTTGCAAGACACGGGGAGGTTCCCTGGCACTGTATTATTTAATAGCCAAACAGGTATAGGTATGGGAATTCATGCATGAGAACATGATTACCCACTTGAGGGGGTAAATTTCCCACTGTGTTTAAAGCTTGTAAAACAGATAGGTATAACTCACTAACAGACACTAACTTCACCTGCTGAAAATTAAAGGAACATCAGTGAAAGCCAGCTATGTAAAGCTATTAAAAGAGAGGATTTGTTAAACAGGATTTAGTTATGTTGCTCCCGCTACAGTAAATGTGTTAATTACAGTAATGGCATGTTGTTATTGTTGTAATTGTTGTGTTGCTTGAGGCGATGCATATTGTAGCATGACAATGTTCTTGGTTCTGTATCGGCAGAGAGATAAAGACAGTCTCTATTCCAAACATGTCACTAATGCTACGATTTTCAAAGAAACCACAAGAAAGTTGGTGTCCATTTCTCTTTGACAGTGCCGCTTGCAGATTCTGCCACTGTTTCTCATTCTGCCAAGCATCTTTTCCATGAGTTGTTTTTTTTTCTCTCTGATATGACTATATCTGTGCATTCAGTAAATTTTTAGAAGGGTAAGTAATAAAGGCAAGTAAGTATATGGTCCACTCTATTTGATCAAAAGAGGTCTAAGCTATGGAGAAATAACACAAAGAAAAAAAAAGATATCTCCATAAAGACGTCTAGTTTTATGGCTAATGCTTCTGGTAGCATTTCAACCCAATTACTTCACTAAGGCAGTAGTGTCACGTGTGTACTGGTTTTGAAAAACATTGCTGGTAAATTAGTATATTTGTGCCAAGGAATGTTTCTGGATAAGGAAACATAATCGTTCATACAATTAAACTATAAAAACACTTCCTGCGATGGTCTTGAACTGTGCCAGCTAGCTGTCTCCCCAGCACTCTTGGATGTGATTTGGGAGCTAGGATGGGCCAGGAATCAATCCCACAACACAATTTGCATGCGGCCACCCGGTTTCGGAGGGTGAGATAATTTATAGCGAGAGTGGAAGATACTCTGTGCCAGCTGGCTGCAGCRCCAGAAATCAGTCCTGGCTGAGAGCGTAGGAGTTCGGTCCTAGGCAATGAGGACAAGGAGCTCAGTGCACCAGCTCCTAGCTGTGGCACCTATGCCAGCATCGCTCCCTGCTGCGATGAACGGGGTGGGAGAGAGGTGAAGAGCTACCATGGTTGCCATTGCCCTCTTCCCTGGTGAAACCAGCTTCAAATCTGATAAGATGCTACTGGTTGCTGACCTACATATATAGCCCAATCTTCAACTCAGATATTTACTGCTTTTCATTCGGAGTAAATTGTTGTCTGGATTTTTTTCTTCCCCTTTCTTCACTTTTATTTTCTTGGAGATGCTCGTCAATATGGGGGCAGTAAATATGGATGAAAAGCCAGGGCAGGGAGAGAAAGCATTCTGCAAATTTAAGGTCAAATAATAAGGTAAATGCCAAGAGCCACCATATATTTATGTCAGTGCATCAATGATGATTTACACCAGCTGCAGCTCTGCCCAGGAAGTATGCTTCTTCTTATCCCATACCTTGTGGGCATTTTCTGTGTCTCTGACATGTCTTGAAATTTCACTTTCCTGTCTAAGTGTTAACTGTTTCTAGTGGTCCTTCTGGAGCTCCTGACCAGTAACTTTGGCCTAACCAGAGCAGAAGGAGCCTTGCCAGCACTAATTAATCACCCCAGTATAAGCTGTTGTAAGAAAATGACACTGCCTTTGTTAATAAAATTTAGGGAAAGCCTCATGGAAACACTGTCATCGTGTTAATTTTTGATAAATCACTGCAGGCCCCTGATCAGCCTACTCTGGCAGCTTGATGTTACTGAGAAGGCAACAGCTAGCTCAAGCCTGTCTTTAGCAGCGCCAGATCCACCCACTGACACAGCGGGGGTTGTTAGCGGTGGTAAAAGAATACGGTTGAGAGATGAAGCATCATCAGTTACAGCAACAACATTTCTGCAGCAGGCAAGATGGAGATATACACTTAACATTCACAAGTTGTAATCCTGACTGACACACCTGGACTAATCCAGCTGACATGCTTACGCCATCTGTTTTGTGACACTGCTTTATATTCAGCATGGCCTGATGAATACGAATATTCTACATGTGAATGCTGTCTTCTTTCCAGTAAGTATTCTAGCTTCATATCAGAGTTTTCCTATAAGTGTATTTATTCAAGTAGCCAGTCCACCGAGTAACTCCCCAAACACAAAATGTAAGTTATGCTACTGCCCAGTCCTGGGCTAGGTGAAATGTACTGCAACTTTCTCATCAACTCTTATGACAGAGGATCTGATTCTATGTAGTTCATGGAAAGAGACTATTACTGAGAATTTTATATAAATAATATTTATTGGCTAAACAGATAGATGGAAAAAAGTGTGTACTCCATAATGTATAGTGTTTAGTGCAAAGACAACATGGCATGGGGAAGAATGTACTACCTATGCTTTACTGAAACCATCTAATCCTGATCACTGAATATAGGACGTCACATCATACAATCTCCCAGAAACTCCTCAATTTTCATTTGAAAACTAATTTGCTGTCTTGCAATTGATCCCRATGGACAGATATTCCAGGACTTCACAGTTTAATAAGGTATATCCTGATTCAAAGAAGCCTTTAAATGTGACAGGTAGTGTGTTACCTGGAATTAGGGGAATAAACTGACTTTTTTTATTTTCCTTCAGTGTGAGCAGGTTAGATTGAATGACAGAAGGTGAGCACCTCTCCATCTAAATAAAGGTAGATACACCTTTTAGCTCTGCCAGGCACTCATGGCCTATTCAACAAATTGCTTCTAATTTTCTTCTTCATTTTTCCTTCTTCTAATTGTCAGTCTAAATGTATTCTTATATATAATCACTATAAACAGCAATTACCAATTATACAGTCAATTAGCATCTACCATGTTTTGAAAAGGCCAAGCAGAATCACAACCTTGCATAATCAGTTACATTAAAACATTCCTCTTGATCAGTTGTCCTCAAGATGCGTTGGATAAATCTCTTGAAGTGGAAGAAAGGAATCCAGGAGCTATTGGTGCAAGCAACCATTAGAGAAAGACAGAAAAGGGGTCTGAAAGGAAGTGGTTGCTTTCCTGCCATCCGCTGTTGAGTGTTTCATAGCCATTATGGTGTTACTGAATCTTGAAATGGAATTCTCTAAGGAAAATAAGCCTGTGATATTTTAATATTAATATAGAGAGGAGGGGTTTGGGGTTTTCTTGAGCTCCACATTTATTGTTGCAGCAAATTCTATACCACATTATCATGTCATTAACATGATGCGGTCGCAGTTCCACTCTTAAGTACTATGTTGTTCACAACCTAATCAGGTAAGGCACCAAACTGAGAGCTACATTATTTCAAATGTTSATCTTAGAGAGTAGCACTGATGACTTAGAGTCATCCTACAGCCACAGAGCTATAATACCGCTGAACTGAAGGGTGAATGGGTGACAYGGGACATGTCTTTGGGATGCATTTCAAACTTATAACTACCTACCAGGGTCCTTTATTCTGCTTTCATACATACAAAAACTATTAGGAATATGTTTTCTGAATCTTCTGGGTTTAYACTGATGCATGACTAGCTTAAGCAGAATCAAGCTCACCTTTTTGTATATTTGTGTGCATACAGAGACTTAGTGCCACAAACACTGTGTGTCTGTGTACGTATGTATATAAAAGTATATATGTACAGACACACACATAACAACACATATATTAACTGTATCTTGGAACTTAACACCAAAAAATTTTATCTAGAGGAGTCTACACATTCAAAAACAGTATGTGCCCATACAGATTCTGCAACAAAAATACAATTAAAATTTTATGAACATTTTCATCTGAGGTATACTGAAGTGATAAAAACCAGAATTTGATCTGAGTCATAAACCCAGRAAAATAGCCTTTCCCCTGCTTTGGAAAACTCCCTTTTGGAATCAGAAACACCAAAGTGCCCACTAAGAAAAGAATGAATGTCATTGCACAGAAGTAAATTGCTCTCCATGCTTCAGCATCCTTCCTTAATGGAGGAACAGGTTGTACCGTTTCTGTCAACCACCTTGTTACAAAAGAAATTGTCTGTGTTTGTGAAACAAATGCCTAACTTCATCTGTCTTTGCTCCTGATCTTGAAAGAGTCATTAGAATCCAGGCAGACAAAATTATCCCGTCCATTTCTCCTTATTATAGTTGCTTGGAACCATCAAAAATCTTAATAGAAAAATATTTTTGAAAAATGTAACTAGTAAAGTGAGTAAGTAAGTGTAAATAACACTTACACTCCGACAATCCTCAGGGCTTCAGCTTTTCTCATTGCTCTTTCCTTCTGTTTCATATTTCTCAGAAAATGTATTTTCTCACTCTCTGTAGCTATCAGTTGCAAGCAAGAAACTAAGGACAAAGAAAGGAGCAGCTCAAAAGATATATGTTATTTGTCACTGTTATTGACCAGCAGAGAAGGTTAAGACTTGGATCTGTCTGAATGCCTGGGTGAGAGGACTCGTGTAAAACAGGCATGCAGAATAAAGCAGATTTAGTTTCTTCTGATGCGTTCCACCCTCCGGCTGTATGCACCTCAGCCTTTCCATTTGGATGCTCAGAAGGGTGGTTAGGTCTACCTGGGTGGGACTCCTRCTGTTCTCAAGGGCAGAGCAAAGTCAGTAGTTTTCAGATAGGTCCTCTTCCCTCTGAAGAAAGGTCTGAGGACCCTCCCAGCTCCTGTAGCCTTTTGTAGATACCAAGGAAGTGGTCCTGAATAGCCAAATTGTGTTGGATTYCCATTGGTGTCCTGATAAGCATGGACTGTATTCACAATACCCTAAGCTTGGATTTATYTGAGTCATCTCAGATAAATCACTCCATTAAAAAGTGTAAGATTGTCTATTCTCTGCTGTCATTTTCATTTACCCCCTCCCCCCCACCCCCAAGCTGGATGTTGTATACAGTCGTAAGAACTTGGAAAACGTTTTAAGAAGATGCCACCGMTCAGGTAAAGGTAAGAGGTCAAACCCAGTTTATTTGACATTGCAATGRGTTAGAGAGCAGTCACATAATCTTTTACTGTGTTTCATCTGAGAACTGACAACCTTTTGCAGAGGAATGACAGTTTCTCCAAATGTGCCAAACGGATGACTAGTCACTGCTGGAAACAACATATAGGAATTTATTAACAACCTGTTGATGTCCCCTTGTAGCAGAGTTTGGAGAAGAATGTCCAGCTGGCAAAAAGGATAAAACAAGCTATTCAACCTCCCTCAAAGGCAACGGCAGCATATCTTCCAAGTGGAAGGCATTAGTTCACTTGATCAAGATGACATTAGGAGCATTTATTTGTTGTTTTCTTTTTCAGGTGACACATGTGAAGTAGAAAGCATCAGGTAATGAAGAAACTTGAACAAATTGCTTTCCTTCTCAGCACGTGTTGGTGTCAGCCACAGACAACGAAGCAAACAGAATCTGATTAAGAAAGCAAAAGTGTTGATCCTAATTAGAACAGACAAAGGCATTTTTCATTCTGGATCCCCTGTTTAAAGGTTGACTCTTGGCAAGCATGTGATAGCTCAGYGCATTAAAGGCCCTGGTTACCAGGGCTTCCATCACATGGTGGTTGTGCAGCAAGTGCAGAACCAGACTTCATGTCTGGAACTGAAACGCCTGCCAGAAGCGGAGAGGTCATTCTCTTCAAATGATGGCAGAGTAATTGCCTCCCTGAGGAGGGCTAAAATCTCTTGGCAGACCTTTCTGGGATTCTGCAGCTATTGCTTATCTCGCTGATTATTGCTGAACTCAGGGAGACCTTAMCAGGTTATCCAAGAGTCTTCAGCTTCACATTAAACCCAGGGAGCAAGCAGTTTTGGGGCTTGGATTGAAGACTAAAACTTAACACAGAAACCCAGAATGTAAATGACGAAATCCACATGTACAAAGATTTTTCTAAGTGTATCATCAACAATTAAGTATAAGATCTCCTTCAGAAATAATGGAAGGTGCTCATGTGACCCATTCCTTTCAGTTTTATTTGCTCTTTCATAGTGTCTAACATTGGCAACCACTGGCGTTACATCATTGGTATTAAAGTGATATAAGGGACAGATGCAAAAAAGAACTCAAAACTAGAGGACATTCATCAAAATTTTTATTTGAACTACTGCCCAGTGGTATTGGGATGTCTCCAAATGCAAATGTTCTTTCTCACACTTTGATTGGTTAAGGTCAGGGATATGCCAGTGGTTAGTTTAGATTGAATAATTTTTGTCATGTTGGCTCAGCTGGTGAGGTCATCTCTGTAGCACAGTGGTGACAGATTTTATATCTGGAGTGGTCTCACAAGGGGAGCTGGGGAGGCAGGCCTGTTGTGCAGATGAGTGCTATAAAAAGCTGTTCTTGCAAGTGTAAATGTGGCACTGGATCTTTTCTTCACAGATTGACATCAAATGGAAAATAATGCAATCTGATTCCCAGAGCTAATGCCTTCACAATCTTCAGAACAGTTTCTAAAGTGGAAAAGAAGACCCAATACTGCACCAAAGGAGAAACTCAAACATAATTTTCTGCCCCTTTCCATAACAGGACTTGCTCTGTAACCACAGCACAGTCTTCATCTGGCTGGAGGAGAGAGAAGTTTTGCACTGCATGATCACTGTTAATGGGGCAGATCCCTCTTGACCACTCTGGTTTCTCATATAAATCAGAGGCTAATTGTAGCAATATATTTGGGTTTCTCTTTCTATAAGTTTCAGGGTATTGTCCTTTTCCTCCTGTTTCTGAGTGTAGCAATATAAAAAGAGAAGACCTGTACAACCCTCTGAGACCTGTTTGAAATTCAGCTCCCCAGAAAAGTCCTGATGCTGATGCTTGAGGAAATTACTTTGTCCTATCAGGGAATAGGGAAGGATGGCTTAAAACATTTACTGAATCATTCTGCAATGTGGGTCTGCGGGGTGTTTCTGTGAAAAAAGAATCTAAAATGTAAGCAAAATTAGATTCTTCATGTGTAAAGAAAGCAGACTGGAACTATCTATAATTGTAGAAATAAGTTGATACATCTCATAATGCCCTCATCTTCACTTGCATTCCTAACTAGCCTGTGAAAAAGAGTATCTTTAATTTTGACAGGTCCTACTTACTTAAGATYAAAATACTATGATGATGTCACTGATGTCTTGGAGACAATGCTTAAACTCAACAGCAATGACAGGGAAGACTAAGGGCTTAAAGAGATTAAATTGTCCAGCAAGGAAACAAATAGGATGGGGGAATGCATCTCAGGAAGCCACACACAAGTTGCAAATTAGAATTCTCTTTCTCTCCCTTTCTTTCTCCCTTTTATATATAAGTATGTATAAAACAATTCAAGTAAATGTAATCTCAGTGGGTTATATCGTTACCTGGTGTAAATTTTCTCAGCTTCATTGATTTCTGTAAAGCTATATGCATGTATTATAAAGGAGGACATTAGCTGGTGGTTTCTTTTCATAGAAAGTGTGTCATCAGTCCATCATACACTCCTGCAGTAACTCTTCGGAACTAAATTGCCTGGTGATATTCATTTCAAGATATCAGTGGAGAAATGTTTTGAAAAGTTTAGTCATCAGCTAGCAAAAAAAAGTAGAACTGAATGTGAGAAATAATGTCAAATATTTTGCCAACTAGAACTTTACACAGTGAGGAAAATGACAATCTATATCTAATATTTTGAAATATTCAGTTGCACACAGCTTCATTTTCAGCTTTGYTCTGAACTATCCACTGTAGAAAGATGTGAACATGTTTTTATGACTTCCATACAGAGTGCTGCTGGTAYTCTTTTTCTACTGCTGCTTCACAGCAATATTGGCTCCTCTTTTTTTTAAGTTAAATTTCAAAGTATTTCTGTTCAAGTGGGAAGCTTATAGTCTGCAGTGTTTATTCTCTAAGGTGTTCTTGTATGCGATTAATCAGCAGAAGACAGAATCTTAGAATCTTTATTAACCCCATTTGCTGGGGGGAAAAAAAAAGAAAAAAAAAGAAAAAAAAATCATGTTACAGGGCAGAATTAAATGCACTTCATCTTGGATTATAAGCTAGAGCTCTTGGTACAAAATGTTGTAAATATCACCAGGATTTCAGGTCCCAATTGCATGGTGCATGACCCCAGCTGAAGCAGAATTCAAAAGGAGACATACTGTGCCCTTATAAGCAGTTTAGGACAAAGGATGTTGTTGCACTACACTGTTGCCAAGACATTTGTGGAACACTTTTAGCTTAAGAGACAGCATTTTTGAACAGAGTTCCTCCAGTGTCCCTTTATTTGGACACAGAGACAGGGAGAGGGAGATGAGGCAACATTCAAATACTGCATGTATATGCCCTTACGAGTCCCTGCTTTCCTCTCCAGTTCTGAGAACTGTTTTCCGGACTGACACTGCAGCAGTGCTGAAGGCAGAAGACTTCATTCCTGAATTAAGCAGGAAATTTAATTCCTTTACTCGCAAAATATCAATAYGTTGGAACAAGAAATTAATCTGACTTGAGAATACTTTTTTGTTGTTTTTTTTTTTCCCAGAACTGAAATGTTTTAAGAAATTTGTCGGAGAAAAGGGAGTTTTATGTAGCCTGTCAACTTCCTGCCAGCTGAACACGCCTGTCAATTTCACCTTCTGACCCTTGTCAATTTCATTTCCTGCCCGAAGGCAGAAAGTGACGATGGTGGGACTCTTCCAGGCAGGGAGCCAGGCGCTGGTCACCTGCRCTCGCTGCCTCTCCGGTTCCCCAAATCCCTGCCTGCACCCAGCTGAGTTCCAGTTCCCCAATTCTTCACGTGAAGGGCCCTTGTCAATCTCATTTTATTTTTTTCTATTTCCAGGTAGGTAACAGAAATGGAAACCATAATGGCAAATTTTCAACAGAAAATCCTGAGGATTTCTTTTTTTTTTCCCTAGATACGTTTTTCCTTGTGGAGAATTTAGATTTCTTTCTGAGCAGATTGCTTTCTGTTGGAAAATCATTCTGCCATAAAATTAGCTATCAGCTCTGTTTCTTTCTTCCTCCTCGGATGCCTAGGAAGGGGCTTAGCTGACTCCAGAATATACCGAATGACGCTTCCTAATGTACTCAGCATGGCTGCTTGTGTTGGAAATGAGATGAAAGCACTTGAATCACTTTCCCTTTCAAATTGTAGTCTAATTAACATATAGATCAGCTGGCTAACACTTCCATGAAACATGTACAGTACTTGTTATTAAAATACAAGCACTCTTTGAACTTCAGCAGTCACTTGAAAATTTTTAATCTTCCTATTCTGCCTTTGTTTGCAATAGTTTAGATAAGAAATTGGACAGCCAGGGTGCTAAACCTAAGCAATCATTTGGACACTCTTAATGTCATGGTTGTACTTCTATTTGTTTAGCAGCATATATTATGCATAAGGAATCCCAGTTCATGGATTTATCTAAATTGAATGTGTTACAGCAGATGACAACAAGAGGATTTCTTTCAAAATTAGCTTGTGTCTTTTTAGGCARAGTGAATTATCCCCAGATCCCATGAAATCATCTACAATAAGTTTCACTGGCCTTTGGCAGCAATGGTACCTTCTGCTGAGAAGAGCCGATGAACTGGAATATGCTTCTGTTGTTGGACCCGAAAACTGCATGAGATAGGAGCATGATGCATGAAAAACAGGGGAAAACAATCCTGAGGGTAGTGTTACTGCTCACGGATCTGCAAATCCTGGATATGAAAGACAAGGGTGAGTTCAATGTTTGAATCATGGTTTGGGAGAGGGAATCTACATGAGCAAACAATTGTTTAGGCCTGTAAGTGTTACACAATAGATAAGAGAAAATATTGAGTCTTGATCTGAATGCATTAGATGACTCTTTTAATAAAAAAAAGCTCTGGTATAAGGTGATATTCTTGTCTTGATGTTTATTATGATTGCTTGATTTACTTCAACATGAGTGCAGATAACAGATAAGATGATTATAATATTGAAAGATTGGTTTTGTTTCACTTCACTGTCTTTAAATATAGTAATATAGTCTGTGGATTTAAAAAAAAAAAATGCTTCTTTGTAACTGGTTTCAGCAGTTCCACTGAGCAAATCAGTGTATTAATGAAAAAAAAATGCATTTAGCTTCTCTTTTTTTTCTTTTGTGCTTATGAAAAGGTTGACTAAAGTTAACTGTCAGTTAACAGTGGAAATATTTCAGAGCTCACCAGATAGGCAAGGAATGTATGGATTCCTTAACTTGAAGTCACAGGGATTTAGGCACCTAATAATGTTGCTAAATCATGTCCTTTAGAAGATGTCTTTCTTAAACACTGAATGTGGGCTTGATTTTCAAGCTGAATCTTTATCTGTGTTACCAGTTTTGYTCATAATTTTCCAGACTGAGAAGTATAAAGGAAAGTGAAGAATGAATGGCAGGTGTAAAACTAGAAGGCCAGTTCATTTCACATGTCAAACTGGAGTGTTATCTTGAAAGTATGAGTTTTCAGATGATGAAAAAATTCCCACAATCCATAACAAGGGTTAAAATTTAATTCCAGGTTTTTAAGATCCTGCTTCTCCAGATATGTACAAAACCATTAAAAATATCCTTATTTAATGTAGTCATTTTTCAGTGTCAAAACTTATTTGTGTTTTGACATTGAAAAGAGACTAAATTTAACATCAATAATTTCTCTCTCACTTCAGCTAGTCATCTAGGAGGTGTTCCGAAATATTAGTCAATATACAATAGACGGACACTAAGTATGCCCCGACTCTTTGGCTCTGTCATTTTCCCCACAGGTTCACTCACCCTTTACATTTCTGGCAGCCAGAGGGCTGGCTGGAAGGTTGCATGCGCATTTGGTGCTTTCCACTTTGTCCTCTGCAAGTGCAGAGCTTCCATTTTAATTCAGATGGTTAAGACGTTCTCTGACAAGTAAAATCCAAGATGGGGAAAAACCCTGGACACCTCATTGATGCTAGTGCAAGCACACAGAACTCCCTGGATCCACATATATTTCGGTTATTGGAAGTAATTAACAGGAACCAGAAGGCTCACCCACTAGTGTGGTCGTGGTCTACCCCAGTAGCCTGAATCTCCYGTTATTATGTCTGCATCCTATTCATAGCATCTTCCGTGCGGTCTGGCCAGCATAGAGGACAGATTGCTTCTCTTAAAATTGTGTTGCACGCTTCCAGCTGAGAGGGGAATCTCAAATCAAACCTACGAGAGCCAAAGGCCAAAAAGATCGTGTACCTTCCTCCGCTGACAGGTGAAAACAGCATAAGAGGAGCATTTGTCCTTCCCCAAAGCAGTCCCTTTATTTACATTCCCTCAGCTCCCTCTTCCGTCAAAGGAGAGAGAGAGTTCAACAAAGGACAGATCAGAGAATTAAAGACAGGCTCCTGTTTTAAGTCTCCATCTGATGGTTGCAAATACCACTGTTAAAAATGCCATCTGGCGATCAGAAATACACCTGACAGTTAAGACGGGATGGCATAGCAACAGCTTGACATAGCGCAGTACTTGCAGTGGAAGAGCGCGTTGTTTAATTAAGGACTAAATAAGGTTGATCTGTTTTTCAACTGATCTGTAGAGAGCTGAATTAGTACAAATAATGCCAGATGAATTGTTGTATTGGGTTATCATAAGCTGTTGATAAAATATTTCAGGCTGGAAATTAGGAGCAGGTTCCGACAATCAGAAAAGARAAGTTTTGGAATAGAATTTCTATGTGTATTATGGGAACGGGAAGACCTGATTAGTTTTACGTGGAGCYTGACTGATTTATGCATATAAATAGATGATGTGATTGCTTGTGTTGGCGTGGAATCTATTCAACAACCCATAAAACAACTCCTAGACCTAGGATCCTCTAATAACAGCTGAAACATCTATATTCAGCAGGTTTTGATTTCATCTTTGGTTGAATATTTATTAGCACAGGGATGAAGGATTAGTCTGAATCAAAATTTCTTGTGACTGTACTTTTAATTTATGTATAAGACTTGTTGGTGTGTGTGTGTGTGTGTGTGTGTGTGTTACAAGGGAAATATAAATACATACTTTTATTCAATTATTCTGAATTATTATCTTAGTAGCATCAGTCTGTGAAGTCACTGCATATCAAAACATTGTCTCAGACATCATTTTATTGCGACCTACTTGTGCAGAATTGAAACCATGGGCTAAAGAGCACCAGTCACACACTACAATAAGAACAGTTGCAAATATACCAATTAAACAGCACCTTCCTCTTCAACTTTAAAGTTTCATTTCCTGCAAATCTTTCTAGCCGGTGGGAAGGTAAAGATCAGCTTGATCGAATGGTCAGTGGGGTTCTGGGACGTTACCTTCCTTCCTACCCACAGACAGGGGTTATGGCTAAATCCATGACTGTTTAGGTGATAGCTGACGGAATATGTCAGCAAGCTGCAGTAGTTCAAGCCCTAGAGGTCTGACATTTAGCTGCTGGTGCCTTTGTCTCACAAGACTTTTATCACATGAGAAGTTCAGTACTGAGTCGTTTCAAGTGAATTAAACCAGAAAGGAAGAGTGACCACAATTTAACTGAAACATTTCTTGTGTTCGTTTCTTGCCTTCAGAATGCCACTTTTTTTGATTCTCCTACCTGCACTGTTTGCTGCTGATAACAGGTGAAAAATAAGTACTTAACCTGTAAGGGTTAACAAGTGAACATCAAGCGAAATGTATCATCCTGCTCCGGATTAAAAAAAAAAAAAAAAAGAGAGAGAGAGAGAAAAAGAAACAGAAATCTGCTTTAGCAGAAGGCTGCCCTGTGATACCAAATAATATGCCCATCCTAAGGGGGTCATAAATCACTCTGAAAGAAGACAGACTTCAAAGAGTAATTGTGGCAAAAATGCACAGCTTAGAAGGTCCTAATACTAGAGGCTACACAGTGCATTTACAGTTAATGCAGCTTCTAAGGATTTTTTTATATGATTTATTCTCTACATGTCTACAGTTGCTCTTTCATGTACATACATAATAGAGGCTAGACAGTGAGACAAATGTTCATGATGCTTTTCTCTTAAATGAAGGAAAGACACATGACAGAAAGATCAATTAGCTTTCCTGTCCACCAAGCTTTTTCTTTTTTTTTTCATAAAAAAGCGTTACTTCTAGCAGAGCAGTCTGTATTTCATAATCTGTATCAGTTAAAGATTTTTTTATGACTTCAATACCTGTTTACAGACAACRGGATTTCGTCTACCGTATCCTGAACTGTAAATCACAGTACTGAGCATTTATCTGCAACAGTTGATCTTAATCCCACTATCTGTGTTATCCTCTGTCAGATGTTACTAGCCTAATACTAGGGATGTCTAACTGGGGTATAAAACCACTTCTCAGCTTTTAGGGAAACTGATTAATTGTGATTTTGTTAYGATTTGTTTGTGAACACAGCTGTCAGGTGTGATGGCTGAGGAAAGACTGCAAGTTTCCTTCRGTCAAGATGGAGGCCCTTATTAAAAAGGTGAAGCAGACTGCTGACATCGTCTTCTTTTTTAGCCACCTCGGATATAATCTGCTTGTACCAATGAATCAAAACTCATGGYCTCTCCTGCTGAAAGTCTTTTACACTGTGTGGAATACGGGGTAGGACCAAGCTTTAAAATCACTGCTGCTCTTCTACCACTAGATGAGCAGATCAACTTGTGTTTTTCACTCCTGTATTGCTTCTATCTGTGGCCAAATCTCCAGTTAGGWAAACAAACCAAACCAACCAAMCAAMCAAACAAAAAAACAACAAAAAAMMCCCCTTAATCTTCAACTAAAGTCTAAACTAATGGATAGGAGAACGCTGCCAGTGCATATCTTGCTAATAAGATGTGTACCAAGTATTCTGCGGTGCAAACAGTTTTCATTTCCCTTCCCTTGGGCAAATTCCCCTCCTGGAAAGCAGTAAATTTTCACTGGCGAGATATCACTGTAGCAAGAATCATTACCCCACTTACAGATATTCATGATTTCCTATGATACAGTATGTTTAGTCAAGCCTTCAGGCCTTTACTGTACTATCTGAAGGGTGCGGTCAGATCCCCAGACAACGAAAGCCTCTATTATCTTCACGCTGACACTGGGTCAGCACAGACGGAAGTCTCTTTGCATTAGAAGTAGTCTTCATTAATATAGAARTCTGCCTGGAGTGATAATATTTTAGCACTTCAGAAGCAAAAACCTATCAAAACTCTCAATTATTATTTAACACCTAAATATCAGACTCAAGGATCTGGACCTGAYCATCCATTCTGCAAACGCCATATCAAGCTTTATTCCTCTGAATAGGTGAAGTCTTTCAATCTTACCTCAGAAATGCAGTATTTCTTATTTATAGGGGAGAGTATGGAAGGGAGAGTTAGCAGCCTGACACACATGGACTGAACGAGATCGATACCTTGGGAGTAGTCTTACACTTTTGGTGTAGAGTTGATTTGAATCCAACTTCTTAACTTACAAGGAAGTAGAGCAGCCAACTGAAAGTTCAATTACTCAACATCTTCGCTTTCTCTCCAGACACATAATCAGATCTGTAATCTTGATAGCTCCTTGAAAAATACAATCAAAATGTATAGGGCTGTCTATTCTCAACAGTATTGTTCAGATTCTGATCTGCTCAGATTCTGAACCTTTCTATCCAGATGCTATCAGGATAGAAATATCCAGAGCAAGTGGGAAGACAGTGAAATTGATGCTGCATTTTGTTGTCTTCTATTTTTATTTTGTCTCAAGGTTATTTTCAGAACTTTAATTCTCCTGCCATAACCCGCCAATCTGCTCTGCATGTTGCATGTAGAAGACACCCTGCTGACCCTGGATGTCCTCATTCATCCACAATAGTATGGATAGAAATACCACAGTTATGCAGATGTACTTATATAAATGTTTTTATATGCATAATACTAATACATTTGCATATAGATAGACATATACAGCAGATTTTTGACATTGTATACATAGAGAGKGTTCTCCTAGCACATCTGAACTTAAACCATTTCCAGTCTGAATCTAYGCACATGCTTACATTTTTTCTCCCTCTTAGAATTTTCTTATTTCTTATTTTTCTATACACCTCCCATGATCTTCCTCTGTAGGTGTTTGACATTCTGGTTGATSTCTCTATCCTTTCTCTCCCTCTGGCTATTTCCTGTCTGCTCCTTTTAACAGCTTCTTTTCTGAGTGTAACAAGAGYGCATTTGTGTTTGACTTAACGTCAAACTTTGTTAATACTTAGAAGTGAAATAAAATAAGTTCTCTCAGCATTAAATCATCCTTGTTCTCATCACCGTAATTACTTGTATCTCTGATGTCAGTGGGCAAGCCTCAGATTTGACCTAAAGATTTTTATGCATGGGCTGTCTTAACCTGAGTAGTTTTTGGCTGGTCCAGTGAAACCCCAGACTGTTAAACAGGCTGGTTCAGACTCAGTGGTGAATGCGTCTTGAAACAGAGCAGGAACGATGYCCCTTAGAGAAGAGGTTTCAGAACCACTTTAATCTAATCCTTCTGTCAGTCTGGTGGTTTTGTGCACAATTTCTTACCTTCTTGGAGTRAAGCCTGAGTTCATGCGCTTGAACTTGAACTTGTTCATGTGCTTGTAACTTGAACTTGAACTTCCAGCTTTCCAGGCTTTCCAGCTAAGGTGCGTCAAGGCACTGCAGTGTAGAGCTGGTAACATCGGTGCTGTAGACCACATGTGGGATAAGGAATTCTTCCTGTAGGGGAGCCCTCTAAAAGTTTGGCAAAATAAAGCAATATTGCAGCTAGTGCATTCCCTTGGGGCCAGCACAAGCTTCCCGTCAAGCAGAAAGTGTAATTCTTGGGGGTGAAAATGTTAAATGTCAGAATATGAGAGGAAGTCATCCCTCCCAGACTTCTAGTGCTCCTACATTTGTGCGTATCATTACCATTCTTTCTTGTGCTTTAACAGAGACATCGGTTTTGACATATACCACTTTTAAATTGTTCATTATATGTTTAACTTTCAGAAGCATGAAAAAGAGAGAGAGAGATTGATTAAGCTTTGGTTAGTAGAYTGGTATAAGCAACCTCTAATATCTGCCTATATATATTCCTTCAAAGGTAATTTATCCCAGTTTAGTCATATTATTTTATTATTCATTATTCCCTCTCAAAGCTCTGTATGTGCATGGTTAGCTCAGTTCTTTCAACTGTTAACTACTTTAAGTACAAATGATATTTATTTAGTCCCTTTGTTTTAAGCCATTTTCTTTTTTCCTCCTTTCTTTCACTTCACCTMGATTCCTTCTACACTCACATACTTATCTGAAAGGACATAACTGAAATCAACAATAACATTAAGGTGAACTGCTTCTCATCATGTTGATGTGTCTCAGAGGATCAACTTAAAARTCTATCCCAGCCATTAGGTTATATTTTGGACTCACTTTTACAAAGCTTTAATTGAGACCGATGGAACTGTTTCTTTCACATGGTGCCCCCCGGCAAAGGAGTGATTATATAAAAACACCCCGCGGCCTCAGGAACTGCACACAGCTACAATACTTTTGATGTTGACATCCATTCCCCAGATGTGGAAAACAGTATCAAACGTTGCCATGACAGTGCTCCACATATCCTGCAATTCACTCTTGATAAAACCAGATCAGAGCTTATGCAGTCTTGACACTAGGAGGTGGTAACTGTGGGTAATTAAAAAAAACTAACAGTCACCTAATAAAGTGATTTAGGAACTCACCTGACTTTCAAACATGGATGTTGGCACCTAACTTACACCAAAACTCCCAGTAGGATCCAGACTCCCATTAAATAAAGTTCACAGTGCAAATTAGGGATGTGACTGGAGCATGTATAGACRTTTCTGCCACTAATCAAGGTAGCTTGGATGTCAACATCATAAAACAGGAGACTGAGCACAGACCTAGTATGTACTTGGGCAGCTAATCAGTGCTGAAATCCAYGCTGTTAGTTCCTCACTATTTCCAGTATTTAAGTAGGAGCGTGGGAGAGAGGTCTAGCAYGTTCGTTCGTGTTGCAGTACACCTTGC
Source organism: Apteryx rowi (assembly GCF_003343035.1). Classification (NCBI taxonomy): domain Eukaryota; kingdom Metazoa; phylum Chordata; class Aves; order Apterygiformes; family Apterygidae; genus Apteryx; species Apteryx rowi. The sequence continues at coordinate 742,297 of NW_020449119.1, read as the reverse complement.
AGCTACACCTGATAGGTCATTCCTGAAGGCTCAGTCTACCACTGTTTACATAGGCAGGGAAGCTATCACTAATCCAAAACCTTTTCCCAGACCAGGGAGTAGAGAGCAGCACCCTCAGACTTAAAACATGATCGAGAACGTAATACAAAAAGCTACTGACAACAGGAGGAAAAATGTGTTTCCCTGACTGGGAGATCCTACTGTGGACAGAGCTGCAAAACAGATGGGAGCCTCCCTGGCCTTGCCTGCTCCAAATTTATCACTGGATGTGTTTAATTAAAAACACATCAGATTAAGTCATTTTGTTATATAGGAAAATATTGGAGTCCCTCAGGTGCAATACATGTCRGAAGAAACACAACAAGGACAAGATTCATGATTTCGGCAATAGAAATCAGCCACAAAAGTAGTTTGAAGTCCACCTTACTGGGGGGAATTGGACAGGCTTGAGAAAAGCAGAGGCATTGGCTTGTGATCTGTTATTTCTTTGGTCAGCAGGAAGGCAGAGTAACTTACAGTTGGTGTGAACAACCTGGTTGAGACAAATTCTTTTCTCATCAACCCTTTGTTTCCCTGTTTCCCTTAAAATCTGTGTTCTGCTTGTATCAACCACTTTTCCAACTCAGTTTGCTCTCCCTGGGACTTGGCTGAAACAGCAAATAATTAAAAGCCTCATATGAGGGAGTTTTTCCTAAAGTGGGAAGAAAAAAGAACAAGATATTAAGGAAAAATAATTAAAAAAAATCACAACACCAGTTTACAATGCAAGCTCTACAACCAGATCATCAAGGACACTAATTGCTCTTGAGATATTAAAACAGATTTTTCTTGAGAAACAAGGAATTATTCCTTTAAGGTGAGATTGGATGACTTTTTAAAAGTTACTATTAAAATTCAAACCAGAAATACCTGTGACAAGAGAAAATCTTTAAGGTCTGTAGTTACTGATGAGCCAGTAGCAATTAACGAGTTTTATGTGTTAGGACTTAAAAGTAGAATTTACCATGTGTACATTTAATGTCCCTTAAAATACTTTTTAAAGGGATACAATCATCTATCTTAGTCCTAATGGTTAAAAGCTACACATTTTTATATATACTTTATATGTGTGTGTATACACACATACACACATACATTATATATACACATATACTGTGCACACATAGAAATACATATATGTTTGGTTGGTTCTACAGAGGTTATTATTACAAAAAGGTCTTAAAAATTCCAGTCCAAATCATGGATGTATTGTACTACACATTGTACTCAACCAGTAAGAGATACTCYTTCACTGAATAGATTGCAGTCAAAACCATGAAGGTAGATTAAACTAATACCAGATCCTTTTCTGCAAAGACAGACCAAGCAAATAAATGAGCGGGATCTAAACCATAGCTGACAGACAGTAACTTTTTATGCTAAAGTAATCCAGTAGGAGCTATAAATTGTATGCAAAAGAAAGACTGTCCATGGTAGAATTGTATTGAATGGAAAGAGGAATCTGTTATTGCAATTTCTTATTTGATCATTTTGAGCATCAGGAAAWCAGAAAGAGTAATCTCATTTTCTACCAGATACCATTCCTACTCTAATTACAGCTCCTTCTCCTAATGAAATGTTAATATCAATAATACAGGGATGATGAGCCTACATAAGATTCTAATGATACTTTCAGTAAACCGTATACTTACATTGATAAATATGCCCTGCTTTTTTATGATATCTGAAAAGGTTCCTAAATTATYGAAGAAGCTCACTGAATACATTAACATGAGACTAGAGAGATTATTAATATTAAACATGAAATCTCTGAAGATGACATAAAGGATCTGATATGAACTGACAAAAGCAAATGAATTCCAAGTTAAACTTACTACCTTGTCCTTAATTCACTCCGGGATGTCTACCAGAAGTGTTAGAATTGATGTAAACTGGCATKGAGGTTTAGGATGCCCATTGGGGTATTGGTAGAGGAAAGTGTCTTTGGGCTGCTCTTTTAGTCATGTGGAGGATTACTCTGGTTCKCACAGATTTAAGTCAGACCTTTAAATGTTATGAAGTTTCAAATATTTTCTTAAAGGTCAAACCAAGCAATTAAAAGTACATTGCTGAAGAAGAATGTTTGGGGKTTTTTTTGTTTGCTTGTTTGTTTGGTTTGGTTTGTTTTTTTAATTTAATCATAATCACCTACCTTTTAATTTTTCATCCAATTTCCCAGGTTTGGGCATCTTCAGATTTTTACTTCCTATCTTTAGTTGGAAACATGGTCCTTCTCTTACTCTTTCTTCCAGCATACTGTTTTCTAAGACTGTGGTACTATTTTAACTTACTCAACTAAACATCTGAACAGTTGTCTTTCAATAACAGTCTTCCCATTTTGCAATTTGATCTGGAGAACATGAACAAATGTCCTGATGCTAACGTCAAGAACAAACACAGGATTATCCTTAAAAATCCCTCATATATAGAATGATTAGGGAGAAGGTCACCATATATTTTCTTCATCAGTGAAGCTGACTTAAGAGGTCTGCTATTTCCAGCCTCTTGTTTCTGTCTCGACCCACCGTTCCCTGATCCCTCAGTGATGTGGCACAACTGTCTGCCTTATCTGATGAATTACAGCACTTAAATGAACTCAGAAAAGAAACCTTCCTAAATAGATTCTGCTTTTCCATAGAGGAGGTGATTTCAGTGATGCAGTGTATGTTGTCCTCCCACAGCAGTTCCCTCAGCACCAAGCAGGAAGATGGGAGATAGGTTTGGAGGAGGGAATGAGGCAGGGTGAGTCAGAGGGAGGAGAACCTCCTAAGCTGGCAATGAGTTTGATGAAAAGGAGTGGGGAATGGCACCCTTGGGTTTCTTTGAACTCACTTACTATCCATGTTGATCTTTTGTAGGATATACTTAAAGATGAGGACCTCTACCATGACAGGTCCTCTGCTGTGCTCCTGAGCAATCCTAGGCACTCATAGCAGGACCACGGTCTGTTTCCATTTTCCCCCAAAATTCTTCCATAGAAACCTTCCAAACATCAGTTTTGGGGCAGGAGCAAGTCATTCACATCATGGAGCTGTGCATCTGAGAAAGTGCAGGCACCTCAGAGTACAGCCTCGCTGTGTCGACTGCCAGCATGACAATATAATAGCCTCCCTCCATAAAGTAGTCAAGCAGATTTAAATTAAATTAGAAAAAAATCACCTCAGGAGGGGAGGAGAAAAGCAAAGAGAGACTACCAGGTGCCAGATCCTAATCTGAGGCAAATTAAGAGACTTACGTGATAAATCCCTAAGCAAATGGGATTTTATAAGGGAACCACTGACAGTTCCTCCACTATCACAGTGCTGCCAAGCCCTGCCATATGAAAGCATAAAAGTGATCAGCTGTTGTCTTTGGTCTAGATTCACTCCCTCCTTCTTGCTTCATGGGCCACTCACAAGCCTTTTCAGAGACCAGCAGACATCAGTAATTAGACCCTCCCTCGCAAGAATACACTGACAGGTACCTCAGGCTGTTCCAAGTCATTCTTTTCAGATTTATGCACCCTCTGTCCTGAAAAACCTCAGTCCAACCTTCCATCAACCTACCCAGAGGGCAGGGCATCCCTGGAGTTTTAGTCAAACAAGTTGGGAGCTAAGAGAAATTTCTCATATAAGGTAAAATGTAGCTACAAGCAGGAAAGAAAAAAAAAAAGAGAAAGAAAACAAAAAGAAAGAAAGAAAAAAAAAGAAAACTCAGAGCTCATCAGTGCTTCCAGGAACCTGAGATACCATGAATGTGAATTAGGATTACACTTAAAAGCATTAAAAATGCAAACTCCAAAGTTTAAACTAGGCAAAGTCTTACAACAAACATATGATTTTAAGAGCACCTCTTTGCCTCCAAAGTAAGACTCTCACATTAGTCAGTTCTAATAAATCATTGAACTGAGTTATCTCTTCACAGCAGGCCATGCTGTCTGTGTCAAGAGCAAGGGCTCAGAAGTCAAAAGTAATGGGAAATATATGCGTGTCTCAGTTTCTGGGGGTCCCTGAGCAACCGGACGGATCTCAGTGTCTCCTTCTGCACATTTAGAAGAGTAGTTATCCTTGCTTGAATTCCTATTAGTTGGGGCATACTGAAGAACAGATGCTAGGTGCTATTATTGCTTCAGAYAAAATACATGCTGGTTCGGGTTTTCAGATTACCTGAGTTCACATGTATACTTGGACCATGAACACATTGAGTAAACACTACACAGTCAAGAATTCAGAGTGTAGTGTCAACCCTTTTGTAGGTCCAAGGGGAGGGAAAATATGACTTAAATATAAGGCAGTCTGGAGTAGCAGCCCCTTCATGTCTAAACACAGAAAAATTCTCTATCCACACAAGGAGAAGGTGAGCTCCAGCTCATGAGAAAGTTCACAAAGCTCCAGTGTTGTAGAAAGATGCATATTTGATCCCGTTGCTGCAGGGCTTAATCACCTTGTTTCAGGAGACAGCTTACATGTGAAGATGCAGCAGATCTTTTCCAAAGCCTAGTTAGATATCTTACCCCAGCTCTTTCTTCAGTTTTTTTTCTTTAGGTTGGCTTCCTGCTCAGCTGAATACCCTCTTCTGATACATTACCCTCCTGCATGCTGCCTGGATGTATAAGACGGCTGAGGATTTCACCTCATGAGGAGTTCAGCATTCAGATGTGTAAAGAGTATGAGGATTTTCTGAGAAGTCCTTTTCAGTGAAAATCTCATCCAAAATAGAAACACATTATACCTGTATTTTTCTTAAAGTCCTTCCACTGGATCCAGTGGGCTTTAACTGCTGCTTTCAGTAGAAATCATGACTGGTGAAATTCAATCTTTTGAGTAAGGTGAGGCCCCTGGATAGCGATAATGCCATTTATTAGACCAGATAACATAACTTAGAAAAACKGATATAGCAAGCTTTATTTCTCCACATAAAGTTTGCCTCACTTAAGTCTTTAGGGTCAATCATGATTTCAACAATTTTATGAAATTTAGCATGAAGTATAGTGAAAGTAACAGGTTGTCTCTCTGCCAGCTGCCTATCCATTTGGAAGAATTTTAAATGTATGCCTTGTAAAACTATATTACCCTATGAGGAAGAAAATATTGATACTTGTTCACAAACTGTCTAGCTCCATGAAGATCAAGTAATTCTCTAAAATTCATTTCACCATAACGTCTCACTGCCGGTGCTGCAGCTGCAAAGCATGTCTCCGTCATCTCAAAGGGTTAGAGAAAATTGAAGGATATCTAGATAGAAAAGCTTTGTACTGTTTCCCAAGAAGGTGTCCAGCTTTCTAATCCACAGTGGCTCCCAAAGCGTTCCTCATGATTCAGCCATGAATGAGTTGRTGTCCGGAGGCAAAATACTTGTACTTTCAATGAAGGGGCAGAGGAGGGTATTGTTTTACTCCAGCTATGAAACGATAAATAGCTTAGGATCTTTCAGCCCTGTCTGATCTCAGGCRGGATTAATTTCCCCTTAATTTTGATCATGTAGGAGTTAAGGATATAATCTAATATATATTTCTAGGATGAATCAATGAAGAGGAAAAAGCAGCACATCTAAAGAGTGATTTATCGATCCTAGGGCAGGATGATTCATCCCTTGGAAGTAAGTATTTCTCTCCTTTGACTATAGATGGATGATTAGCTTAGATTAGACATCTGCTTTTAGACAGCTAAAGTTAGGGCAGGTTAATTCTAGCCTAAGACATGAAATTCTAAAATGGATTTTCATTAACTCTAAGGACATTACCCTCATATATAGGACTGTTTGGGATGCCTTCCAAACTCTCATCAATAACATCATATAACATTTCTCATGTGCGAAGTGTCTAGACCCCATGGCGGCCAGAGCTAAGGGAGACGCTGTATAAATATTTATCCAAAAAGGAGAGCAATTTGCCATATACAGGGAAGGTGTGGCACATCTCCATGTACCGACTGGGTGAACCAGAACTCCCTCGATGCCTGCCCCTTTTGGGAAACACATTCCGGTCCCAGCTGAACATGATGGAGTGAAGGGCAAGGAGATCTTCACACCCTCCTCTTCACTTTCGACGCTGCATAGATTATAATAATCAGGAGCATCCTGGTCTTGATGAAGTTAAGAATATCAGTTGTTGTTGTTGGCAGGGCAGAAGGAAGAGGCTGTAATAAGAACTCCCAAATGTTAAACATTTATTTTAAATAAATAAATATATATATATATATATATAAACCCTCATCCTGTTGTTGTGGGGAGCAGTGACAGGAAGAGAACAGAAGATCTGAGTCCTCATTTCTGGACTTGTAGAATTGGTTTTACATTTATGCCTGTCTGTCGCCCTAGACCAACTCTTCAGTCATACAATGTTCCAATACAGGACAACAGCATGCGTGTAACATTGCTCAATATCAATAGATATGGGGCAAAAAAAGGGGAAGGAAGAAATGATTACTCTTGATTACTGCAAAGTTCTGATATTCAAAATATTGAGACCCTGACAGTGTATACAATAAATCCCCCTATGTCCCTTCCCATGGTTAAAACTAATAATTATAATTCTTTTTTTATGACTCATGAATTTTTTGTCATTTCATTTACTACATGTGTATTTAGTTCTCCTCTGCTCTGCTCTGCTCTCCTCTTTAGACTGAAGATTGAAAAACATATGAAATTTCAACCACTAAGACCATGTGTGTACTAGCACAACTTCAGGAATTAAATATCAGTTGTTAATCAATAATAAGAAAAAGTGGGGGGTTTTTTGTTTTTATTTTTGTTTTTTTTTTTACTGTAGCTGTAATTTTACCCCAAGAACACTAATGTTTCACCAGTGCATGAATAAGATTATACTTTTGCTTCAAAGACAAAGCTGCACCGTGTCTTGGTAATTCATAATAACATTCTTCCAGTGAGGTACATAAGCATATTGACTTTAAGCATAAAAATKAGCATCATCAAGCCCTTCCTCAAAAATAAGACTGTCTTTTCTTGGGTAAGTGATCAGGTTCTGATATGTCTGTGTTCAGTTCTCTTCCYACAGTCTTTGACTTTGGGACAGATTTCAGATGTTACTTAAGGAYTGGATTTATCTGAACTACCTTTGACCATCTAAACTTGATTATTTAATTTAATATGCTGGCCATGCAAATTATCTCTACATTCAGTGGAAAGACAGAAGCATGTCCAGAAATATGTCCAGTATAATTCATCCTAGCAGTCTCAGAATGGGAAGAAATGCCATCTTAAGGGTACTTTTATCTTGCACTCTGCTGACTGTACAGAGAATACATCTCATTTTGTGAAGGCTAAAGTTAGACAAAACAAATCCCCTGCCAGGTGCTGAAAGATGAGAGCAGACATAAAATAGCACTTACATAGACACGCACTCAAATCAGTGGGAATTAAAGAGCGCAAATAATTTTAGATATCTGTCTCTATCCTTTTCTGTAGTACAGTTTCCCATCTACAAAACAGAAACAGTAACAGATCCCTACTCTCCCAGCGGTACTGAGCACAAAAACATTAAGGACTGTAAGACTTTTTAACATAAGAATAATAGACTGAAGATGCAAGACGTGTTCAAAACAGGGTACTCTGAAACCAAGGCCACTCCCAAATTTGGAGGAAATAAGCATGAGTGTAAGAGCAGTTATGTTTCAGTCATAACCTGCACGGCCGAAAAAAGTAGACAAATCCCAGGCCAAATCACATCATAGCCCAAAGACTATGAAACATTTTGGCAGTGTTAACCATGACTGAAAAGAGTATTTAGGATTATTATTACAGGTGACACACTGCATATCTTTATATATAAAGATATAAGGCCAGCTATGTAAGTGAGACATGAGATTAAAGCACTTGACTAAGAGATCTGAGCTTTGRCACTGCTTAGCTTTGACTGTGATTGTTTGTGTGCCCTAAGCAATTTCCCATCTCTGCAAGATCAGACTCTGTCCTTGAATCTCTGRGAATGACAAAGTATATAGAAAAAAATTCAGGTGCGTGAAACAGGGTAGGTTTCTTGGTTTTGTGCATGAAAATGTGGAATAAGATATTAAATATGGAATGKTTTTTGGCATTGTTTGGATTGTATGTTCGGAGATTCCCTTAGAGAGAGGATATCCATCCATGAATAAATACACAATAGTGATTATCAGTAAAAATAGAAACACAAATGAAGATCTTYGCATTTGCCTGAGTCCCAGCAAGAGAAGCCTCACGGAAGGAATACCACTGTTCTCAGTCACTCCGAAAGTGGCCACCCATCTAAGGAAACGCTGCCGATAGAATAAACATTTGGGTAATAACAGTATTCCTTGAGATGGCTCAAACATGCCTTGTTAAATAAACTTTTGTCTTAACAGAAGGAGTGTAATTTAACCTCTCTTGAAGCAGAAACGGTCATGCCTGAATACCTATTTAATAGYGTGGTTCTGCAGCTCCATAGTCTGTCCTCTATTCCAACCCTCCCATCATGATTRCATTTTGCCCACTTTGACTCCATGTTCTTTACAGTGATCTCAGCAAAATGAGGCCCTGATCTGAGTTTGTTCTTTTATGTCTTGTTATAAAACAAGTAACAACAATATTAGCCAATAGTAATAATACTTCCCCGCCCGCCCCTGCCCCGGTTAATTCTTTCAATCATGTTCTATATGTAAAAAGCAAAAAAGGCTTTCCCAGAAACTATTAAAAAAAAAAAAAAAAGAAGAGTATTCCAATTATGGCTGTTCACCATCTCTTTATTCTTTTAACTTGAGTAACTGCTAAATTAAATGACATTAGATTTACCAGACAAAAAGGAGCCTGAATGGCTTCGTAATTCAAAGAACAGGACAACATTTCTTCTTAAGCAGTATCATAGCGTAATGCTATCTGTACACAACAAGACCCTTTATTTATAATATAACAATGTGGCATAAGTTAAAGGATGAAACACCTTCTTGTTCATGAAAACGTAAATTGCTACATGCTGATTCCTTGCTCACAGAAAATYGCAATTTGCTGTTACATGGGAATAAACTTTGGCTATGAGGAGATAATACTCAAGGCTCCTTATGGAAGGAGACTTGTTCTGCAGCAGCTTTGCTGAAAACAGAAACTAGCCTTCACCACCTCCCTAGCTCACCATTGAATAAAGGCCAAAAGGTGATTTTAGAAGAGGTGATGACTGCGAAGACTTTCCCAGGTTTTGAGGTCCTGTTTCTTCAGTGCAATCATACATTTTTAGGCGGTCTTAAAGGCTGTTCCAGAACGTCACTGGTCAAATATGTAAAACAAAAACAAACAAAAAAAGCCCTTCTAATTTCCAGACCCATATTAGTGAAAGTTATTTTTTCTTTACGCCAACATTGTCTTTCAGCTTAAATAGGCCCTTCCCTAATGGTTAWTGCCATTTGCCAGCCTTGGTTTCATTAAGTTTGGAATCAGAACTCTTTTGGTCTCCTTCCACCAGGTCCAGCCYCAGTCCCTTGCCATCCTCATGGGCATGCTCTGCATCTGCTCCAGTTTGAGTCCATCCTTCCAAGGGGGCTGTGTATTGGCCATCTGGAAGGACACAGAGTATTTCAGGCAGTCTCACAGGTTCAGCCTCTGTTGTGCGCTGAAGGGATGCCCCCATAACTTCTTTAGTGCTGAACCCATACTAGTTAGAGAAAAATCTGAGTCTCAAAGATTACGCTAGTGTATTTAACATGCCTAGAAACATTGTCAGACATTGAAGCCCACGGGCAAAGAAATCCAAAGTCAGTACTACTAAACTCTCTTAGTTTTCAAAACAAGGCAGCCACATCTATTATGCTTATTAGGAATGGCTGTTGACCCTTCCTAACTCCTGAACCATTCCTGGGAAGTGWCTGAGGTAGTTGAAGTTGGCAGAAGCCAAAGGCACACCAGAGGCAGTCTGAACAATGCAGTAATACGGACAATCAAGTTTCAATATCCAAGACCATTCTCTGGCACTGTTTAATCTGCTGCTGTGGATTTAACCCACACCACATGCTGCACCTCTTCATATCATCACTTACACAAAGATAAAATCATTTTGATCTAGAGTCATTTTAATATCCACTTTTCACGGTCTGTATATAAGTTTCACAGGGAAGGAGTGTTTTTCCCCCCCCCCCCTCCTTTTGCTTGCATGGAAATGCAATTTCCYCTGCTCTGTTTGCAAGAAGTTTCTCATAACAGTTCAGAGCAGAGTATTCCTCGTAGGAAATGCACAACTAGGTGCATAACAGGTAGACACTCATAAACTGTGAAACAGTAATTTATGATCGGGCCCCGCTTAAAGCAAATTGTCATTATAACCCTTGAGGCTATAGCCAGTAGGAGGCACAGAAATGTTTTGAGGAACAGGACAGTCCTCAGTTGCCCAGTAAATGGAGATTTGCAGTGGTTTTTGGTTGCAATTTCAGATGTGTTACATGACCAGTGCAATTTCAGATGCATTATAATATTTGGGATATCCGCACGGCAGACATAAAATAGGACCTCTGGGAGAACTGAGCCTCTCTGGGACAGCAGGTGGAGGTCACACTGAATGCCCTAGGTGCTAGACACCTACATTTAGGCATCTATATCTCTTTCACAGTGTCTTATAACTCAGCACAGTATGAAGCARATCACGGTGAAATCAAGTCACTGAAAATTAAGATCAACAAASTCCAGAATGGAAATAAGCATGCGCATTTTGTCTACGGAGACAAGTAAATGACTATAGTAACTTAGGGTAGTTTAAATTCTCTCTCACCGGGTACTTCTTCTTTCAAGGCAGGATGCTTTTCTAAGTTACTGGACATGGAGGAATAACTGGGTGGAATTCCAAAGTCAGTGCTAGTGTCATTCCGATTAAGTGGTTATTCCTCTCCTCAGATTATACTAAATAATTAATTGTTATAGAATCTGGAATACAGCTCAGGAGTCTGAACTCTTATTTCCTTCTGCCTGGTATGAGGTGATCCCAATTCCTTTTGTGTATATAACAACAGATTAATTAAATATCCTAGAAACCAGCACTAAGTAACCATTCCTGCACTATGAGTAATGTGAAATATTACAGTTCACTTATACACACTGTCTTCCTAGTTCCCCTTTTCTACCAAAGTTCTTRATTAATATAGTTTTTGATCTCTAAAAGATTTATCTTTACAAGAAATAGCTGAGCAGACATTAATGTAGAAAATGTAACAAAAGCCCAGTTCTGTGAAAGCTAAAACTTTTCTAGTCTAACCCTTMCTTTTTATATCCCTTGAATTAAGAAGCTGCTCTGATCTGTCCGTCAAACCAGCTTGTTATCCTGCAATCTGTAATGAATTAAGATATTACTTGGCAATTCCTTAAGTTCAACAGACCATTTAAGCACGAATGAAATATTCCACAGCAGAATAAACTGTGTACAGACAAAACAAGAAGTTTTACACAAATCTCTAACTGAGCTCAGTGCCTTAAACATTAGTCTGTTCTGCAGTTATCTGTTATTTTTATGTTTTAATAAATTTCTGAATTAATCAAAAAACAGATAAGGAGAATATCTGAATTTTCAGCAATATAACTGAATTAGAGAGACCTCCATCTGCACAACTCCACCTGAACCTCCATATAGGTGACTTACAGTATAAACCCTTACAGTTTGCAGATCCGTTTGTGGTAAAGAGAATCTCCATAACCAAGAGCTGTAACAGCCAGTAGAAAGGTTTGTGTTCTGGTAAGACAAAGCAGAAATATATATCTGCAGGGATAATAACAGTCATAGTTAGCTACTTACAGCAAGCAGATATCACATCCATGAAATAAGACGTAATCATCAATTTCTACAGACTACAGAAAGACTCAGAACAAGATTTCTGGAAGCATTTATACATCCAAAGAGACATATGCAACATAAAGCATAGGTTAAAGWTGGTAATGAGCAGCTTGACATAGCATAGACTGAGCAGAGTGAGAGCCTTCAATCTGGAAAAAAGTTAGCGTGGATGATATGATACATGTCTACAAAATCATGACTGACTAGGGAAGGTAAAAGGGGCTGATTGCTCACCTCTAAAGCATTCTATAAAAATATTAGGGGCCATCATAAAAATTTACTCTGAGACAGGTTAACAAAAACAAACAAGCACAAATAAYGGTTCTTCATATGACATGGAGTCAAGCTCTGAAATTCATCGTCAAAGGATATTGTGAATGTTGAAAGTTTGCACAGTTAGGAAAACTGAGCAAATACTTTGAAGATAAATTCATTGGGGGTCATTAAGTAGACAGAAATGGCATCAAGCTTAGCAAACTGAAACTAGTCAGTACTGTTATGTTTCGTTCAATCAAAGATTATCCTGAGCTAAGATCATGGATTTAAATTCTCTTGATTAGAAGTGTGACATATTCAAAGYGAAATTGCAGAGGCTTCAGGCATGAGCACGCAGAGCTGTCAATGCAGATTCTGTATTGATTCTTTTCTCATGAAGGGTACATGGTGATTCTGCATCCTCTTCTGTGAAAAGGAGGCTCTTTTTTGTCTAACACTCTTAGCACCAAAAATGCACATGTGCAAAAGCTGCTGATTTTTAGGTGGGAAATTTTACAGAAACACTGAATGTTAAAAAAAGAAATGAAATGGCACTATGGAAGGAAAAAAAAATTCACTCTTACAGAAGTTTACATAAACATGCATAAACAACTGTTCAGTTTTTTTTTTTACACCACTGAGGAACTGTGTTGGTTTCAGAAATAAGAATGAATAGCAGTTAAGAGCCCTTCTTTTCTATAAATGATAAAAGGTATATGATAAATAGAATGTGACATTTGTCACTGAGAGATGCATTACTTCTTTTTCAGAAAGGTAAGGAAAGATGCACCTGTYAGGGTCAGATTCTTAGATAAAACAGGAGCAAATGGAAAATGTCACCCTTTGGCTAAGCTAGTAAATTACCATATTTGAGATGTCTTTCACCAGCAAACAGRCATCCTGGTTTTGCAACTGCTAGTCCAATAAGATAATAGTTTAACAGAATCTTTAAATGAATTGCAATTCTGATTGTGTAAACTCACCAGTATTCATTTTATATGCATGTTTATGGTTTCATATTCAGTGATAAAATGTAAAATGTAGAAACATTTTAAATACAAATGTGATTTGCATTTCTGGTGGAATTTTTAAGTCTYCACAATTTTAATGGATTTTCTACTAGGGGGGAACCCCCCCCCCACACACACACACACACAAACTCTTCCCTGAACTTTATCCAGATATCCRAAAAGGAACTAAACTATCAAGATTTAAATCGCATTAATCTCAGAATCATAACATTGTTTATTATATGGAGCTACAGGTATTCTCTATGGAAAGGAGTTATTTGAAAGACTAGAAGCTTTGCTAGGTAATATCATGCTAGGGAAGTGCTCTATAATACCGAATGTTGTGACCCTCCACAATTATACTCTTTCAACTTTTATCTGAACATGGAAYGGTCTTTTAGAGTTCATTTGAAAACCAAAGGATTACACAGAATGAATTTTTATATTTTCACATGATAATGACTTTCATCCAAAAATCCCTTGGCAGCTTAAAATATTAATTAAATGAGCCTGTTTAGCATATATGCAAAGAGTCTGTTTTATAGATGAGTACATTGATGTAGAGAGAGCGAGCGGCAGGAACAGAAGTTAAGGTCCTAACTCCTCAACATCCTCAGCTAGGGAAGCACTGAAGTATGTGTTTAATTTTAAGCACATATTTAAGTGATATTAGTGTTAATTCACTTGCTTATGTTCTGACCACACTAGAAATATATACAAAGGTTATTTAACTTGTATCCCAATTTGAAGCAAGAGACCAAGAAAAAACGTGATGGATTCAGAGCTCAACTAATGTGGCACCCTGAATAGTAGCCAAAAGATTTCGGTGTCACCATTTCTCCAGAARTATTGCCAACAGTGCATACAAAAAAAAGGTTTCATGAAGTGATTTGAGGAGCATCTGGATTCTTATCAATGGTCTGTAAGCTATTTAGAAAACCTTAATGGTCTGTACAGAGAGAACTGGGATCCTTATCCTCTCTTATTTGAATTACCCCAMTTTCTGACCTCTAATGGTTATACTCCCTCAGTAATGTGTTTTGGCCTGTATCTTTTCTGAACTTGGCCCTTGGAGTCAAAAGACTGTGTTCTGTCCTGTTCCTCTTTTCCTCACCAAAGGTATCATGAGCGATCTCCTTGAGGGTTAGTAGAAATTACAGGAATGGGAGGACTTCAGGAAGACTAGCCAAGAAATGCTTGTCTTACTGGGGCATGAACCTAGTTAGATAGTGACAGAAATCCCAGAGCTGTGCATACAGCCACCATTGCAGGTATCGGGGGTGTGATTAAATCAATCTAACTTTAGTTGTCAAAAGGTTAGGGATCTTCTCTAATGGAAGAATTGAGAAACCCCTCAGTAGTCAATGGGGATAACAATCACCTCCAAAGAGCAAGTATTCTTACCTGTCTTAGACATTTATTTTAGTTGGGCTGGTTCACCCTATGGTGGTGCCTGATTCTCTATATTCATTGCAGAGGGATTCTGCAATATTCACCTAATCTTACTACTTACAGATAAGGGGCTAAAGCTAAGCTAAACAGCTACTGCAGCAGAACATTCATTAGTCTTTTTACTTCACATGAAGCACGCAGGAAAACAAGTTAATGCCTTCTGTGTGGCTAGATCTATGTTGCACCAGCAATTTTAGACAGTCAAAAATGATAAGTAAGACACCAGGCCACTGCAGTTATATGGGGTACATTAATTTATGGCCAAATAGCTTGCATATGGAATGAGAACTTCCTTGTTCACAACCTCACTGTCTAGCATTAACTTCCATTTTGCCAGACAAGGGGATTTCTGCAACTTCTTTATAGGAATTGACTCCTGTAGAGTGTAACTTGCTCAGTGGCTCTTCAGTCTTTAGTTCCATTTTGCTTGTGTTCAGTCTCTTATTATACTTTTGTTTCCAAGTTGCACTGTTAGTAATATCCAAACAGCCATATCTACAGCTATATTCAGGCCCAAAGAAATTCCTATTTCTTTACATTTATGCCTGCAAATAAAATGGAACTTTGGCACTGAGGGCAAATGGTATGGCACAGCTCACATTCCTAGAGGGGAACTCTTTTTCCGCCAAACACACGGTCTTGTCTGTATGTCTCGGTATCACATCAGCAGGGTGTGCAGCTGTGTGTTGTGTTGGTGTCTGCTGTCCCTGGAAGCACGGCTGGRCGTTGTGGGAGAGTGATGGTTTTCACAAGCCAAAACTGTGCTGGGAAACATGCTGGATGATCATATATGTGCCCCACCTCTATTAAATTTTCCACTACGGACATATCCTTTGTGTCTAAGACGGGTACTTTGTTTCCTTCTGCATTCCTGCAGCATTTTTGATTCGGAAGAATTACTGAACATCTTACTAGGACTGGGGTAAAATTCATTTAACTGTACAGGTAAAGGATAATCAATACTTAGATATTAACTACTGCTATGAATGAGTGAAAAACAGTCATAGAGAGAGAAGCTTCCTACCTAGCTAGCTAATAGTTATTATACATAATGTATTATCTGTATCAGGAAAATAAAGAAGGGGAAAACAGAGTAAGTCTCCACCTTAATAGTCCCTGCGGGTAGTCCAGATACAGTAAAACTGAGTTATAGCATCCAGAACTGCAGAGAGACTCAAAGCAATGAGATAAATAACAGCAACTGACAGCACCATTTAGCAGATTTCTGTCTAGCTACCACTATCTTGTACTGCTATCTTTGTGRGATAAATTCGTATGTCTCCTGATTTTTGAGGAAGTTCTGCTGGATATGTTTTTCTGAGTACATTAAAGATGCAGACATGCCTTAAAGTTATGTTTCTGAAAATAATTAGATTTACTTCTTTGCCAATTATGTCTTCCAGAAGACTGTGACCAGTTTACTTTGCTGTGGTTCTTTTAATAATCTGCCTTTAAACATCTGAATTGCTGGACAAATTAAATGCTGTTTCCTATAACAATAGCCATAATCTAAACGCTTCATCTGGAATCCCATCAATACTGTACATTTGGCCGGAAAATGATTCATGTTGCATTAAATTACATTTCTGTTTTCCTGGGCTGCCTCTTCAAATATTCTTGACACTTCAATTCATTAAGCAGATGGAGACGGAACATGTGACTGAAATATTTTGTTCAATAATACTTAAGTCCATTCCCTGCAAACCACTGTAATCCAGCTCTCTTAGAGAAGGGCTGTTTCACTTCAGCTACTTTCCTAATAACTGGTTGAAGGTTCCCTCACAGAAATCCATTTCTGACAATTCATGCATAGTTGATTAAATACATCTCTTTAGCTCCCCCCCCCCTTTCCCTGGATGAATGTAAAGAAGCTGAAACTGGAAAGCTGTTGATTAAGATGATATCAGACAATTAATTATGCATTGCAAAAAACCTTTGACCCAAGCAAATGCTTCTTTTTTTTTCTTCTTTTATTTTAATCAGTTGAAATGAAAAGTGATCAAATAATTGCGTGTTCTTGTCTTCCAATCAAGCTGTAGGTAAGGAAAGGATGTTGAGAGAGGAAATCAAGCAGAACCTTAAAGGAAGAAATGATAATAATGAAGTAAACATGCAAGAAGTAAATCTCTTGGAATGAATAATTACCTTATTACTTCACTTACTTCAGCTTCATATAAACAAGTGAAGTTCTCCTGAGAGTGTTTTTGTAGTCAGCTTCATGTCAGTCAGTGCTGCAAGGACACGAGAAGCAATGCTTAACAACTGTGTTCATATCCGAGTGAAAAAGACCCATCATTTAGGAATGATTCTGGACCTAATTCTTCACAGGTTGCTTCCTTTATGTCATTTTGCACCTAAGGAGATACATTTCATGAAGTCTTCTCTGCACAGGTAGGACAAGAGGTAAAGATGAGGGGGAAAAAATGAAMAAACAAACCCCCGAAACACACCCACCCACAGTCGATTGTATTAAACACTCTACAAGAGGAACGTTTATACCATCCCTCGACCTTGGGAATGTGAAAAAGCTRTATCAACTCTGAACTTTTTTAGCCATTTGAGATCTTATTCATCATGGAGTAAAGGTGCATTAAATTTAATAAAATCCCAAAACTGAAATGTCTTTTGTACGTGTTTTTTGGACTTGTATTCCGCCGTAACAATCAGGCAATCCTGAACTGGGCAAACCAGCATTTACTGAGCTGAGGATCTTGACCACAGGAACATATGTCTCTGGTATCGTGGTGCTCACCTTGCAGCATGGCAGTATGGGATGCTGAACAGCTCACCTGCAGGGTGCATCTCCTCCAGCAGCTCTGAGGAAGCCCTTCACAGCTCCATAGCTACACTGGAAAGTGAGAACTTAACTATTCACATCCGTCATGCTCTGAGCAGTGTTATCTGAGGTGTTACCAGTGGTGACTGTCCTTCCATTACTGGARTCATGATATATCTTAACTAGTGGTATATCTTAACTTATTCCTTGTCTTCCTTTTTTGGAAAGTTGCACCTCAGTGCATTCTTCTAGCCATGACTACAAATACTGTATACTCAAAGCAGAGAATAATTAGTATAGGTAAAGTATTTGTTTAGTAAGTGGGTACAACAGAAATTAGCCCAAGTCAAATCTATTTAAGCGGTATAGAAAGAACCTTTAGATTTTTCCCTAGTAAGTTTGTTACAAATTGCTATGAAGAGATGTCCTCTGTAGTTAGTCAAATGAGCTTGGCTMTCTGCTGTTCTGAGTACTGGCAGTGTGACCCTTTATTGTACACGGTACGTTTCTGTATTACACAGGACTACAGGGTTACTGAAGTGTATTTTTAGATCAGTATTTGAGAGATCATTAATATCCTTAATACCAAAATGMCTTTCTAATGCCAGGAGCTTTGTTTGATTTTAGTGTTGGCCCTGGTTGAGAAAGGTCCTCGAGCACATTTTGTTTTGTTTTAAACACTGAAATAATAAAAACCGCATTTAATTCTGTGTAGTGGACTATTTATTTGACTCGGAGTCAATGTGATTCATCCTTTTTAAAAATACTTTCCTACCTCATGCAGATAAGAAGATTTTTATATTTCTTTTAGGAGCACCAGCTCCTAAAATGTACAATGTTGGGGAGGGATGGAGTACATTGTTCTCTCATAGATATCACTTTTGATCACATCATAAAGTACACAGTCCTGCCACACACACGAGCAGGGTATTTGTGACCTGGTGATGTGGATATTAATGAGCTTCTTTCCTTGCATCTGACTTTGACTGAACTTTTCATCACCTTTGCTGTTTGGAGAGCTTTGCATCAATTCCAGTTAAGTCCTTGCAGACTCATTTAATTTCTTTTACATGACTGACCTTTCTCACACATGACTGGCTGTCACAAGCTGAAGAGACTGGTAGGTCTGGGTATCTGAATCTCGAGCTATTTAATTGCATCAAGAGGCATTTTGCTGTAGGATAGGGAAGAATGCCTGATTACTTAACTMATTACATACATTAAAAATGGTCCTGAGAGGTCAGGCCCAGGCTTTCTGAGGCTTTTAGTCTTTTGTTTTTAATTTCATCCCCCTGCTACCCTACAAATTTAATAAAAAAATTGTAGGTATAGTTAGTAGCTGAATCAGCATTCAGTTTAAATGTCCAGATCAGCTCTTTAAAAGGTACAGAGGAATTTATCTTCGTCAACTGTTAATAATTGTGATTTACACTGGATACACACCTGGTCTTATATTCATTGGCTTTCTCTAAGTGAATGTACACCATTCCTCTCTAAAACCAGCCAGGTTTTCTGGAGATGAACAGCTGAAGTTTGGTTGATATTTACATTATTCTTCTCATTGCAGTAAAACTAAATTGACCATGTATTCTACTTTTTCTGAAAGAAGACCAGTTTTACTGATGTTGCCTAAATATATATATTTTTAGGAATATTGATGTGCCCAATATGTCCAAGCTGTTTGGATGTTTATGCACATTTCAGATTTAACGTATGATTCATCTGACATAACATGAGACTCTTCTAGAGGGTAGTTTGTCCCAGCTATCTTAGATATGACTGATAGGATCTGATGAGTGGTCTTCTGCTAATGATTATTCCTCATCAGTGACTACCAAAGGAGTCTAGATGTGTAGCTTAAACTAGACGCTTAACTTCTCAGTGGTTAAGGTTAGGTGATGTAGATTTCACTCCATGTGAGATACAAATTTCAGTCCAGGATTGTACTGAGTTTTTTAATAAATGAGCCACATTTACCATCTAGAGCCTTTCTAGAGGCCTCTCCTTATTGCCCTTTACACTGTTGATTAACCTGGCAACTTTGTAAGCTTCAAAGATATCACCATACTGAGTCTAAATCCAGCTCTATACTTGTTTTCTCCATGGCTGCTTATGCAAACCCAAAGAAAACGGTGTAAATGAAAACGGTTTTGCAACACCTGCTTAAGGAATTAACCAGTAAACATATTTGAATATCAGATTTTTTGTTTTCTTGTTTGCTTGCTTTTCTTCTGTTGGTGTTAACTGCAATTGGAAGAAAAATGTAAACGAAGGGCCCTGGAATGACATTTTTTTGTCTGACTTCAGTGTGGTACTACAGGTAATAATTCATTTTTTCACAGCTACAAGGCAGCAGGAATTAAAAATGATGAGATTCAGCAGGATGACTTTAGTCAAATAATCATCAGAACAGCTCAACTGGAAGAACAGTTCTTGGACAATAGCCAGATAAATAAATTCCCCACCTTTGCCTTATTTCCTCACCAGAAATCTATGGGGACAAGTGTAGCACATTAGAAAGATCAAACGCATTCAGACATTGGCTTAGTTCCTCTCTCCAGCTAATGGATGTCCTGACAYTTTCCATACCACTGTTAAAATTAAAGCCCTCTTTCTCTATGAAACCATTATTGAAGAAAATGCTGTTTGATATATTTATGGTTTAAGAAAATAATAAACAATCCCAAGTGGCCTGAAGAAGAGACTAAATCTTATACATGTTATCCTTCAGATATAGGTCAGGGAGATATAACTTGACCTTTTCTTGAAACTATTTTATGAACCTTTTTATTGAAAAAAGGAGAATTGCTCAGTATTTTCTTAAAATAAATCACCAATTCACAACCTATTTGGATTCCCCCCCCAGTCTCAGCGCTGAGCTGATGCCAAACTGGCCTGTGCAGAGCTGGTCTGGAAAAACTGAGCACCAGTTCAATTATTGAAAAAAGAAACAGAAAATTATTGATCCACATATAAATCCAAATATGTCTTCAACCTTAATATGGAGCTGCTAGATTGCTTCTACTTTACGATACAGTAGAAATATCCTGTAGTATAAAACGACAAAATCTGTACAAGACAGAATACAAGTGATCTTTAGAGACAATCATATTATCTTGGTAGAAGTGGAAACTATGGAAATGTTCTGTTTACACATGACAGCTAACATCTATTTTTAAGGTCAGAACTGGCATCAAAGAATTTGTGGGGAATGTATTCTTACTTTTCTTCATGAAGGTCTTCCTTTGAAAGTCATGAAATTCCACACGATTATGCTGGTCTCCCGTTTTTAATGCCTGAGTTATTTTCATCAAAATCAGTGCAAGTCTTGACGTGCGGCGGCGTGACTCCTCAACGTGGAAAAGTCACTGTGTGAACCACAAGCAGGGCAAATGCTCTGGGAACTGTCAGTGTGCGGATGTAAAGCTGAGGTCAGGTGCTTCGCTGTCGCTGACACACTGCAAGCTTGAACCCTTGTTTTTCAGTTGTCTGTCTGAAAGTGGCTTGGCATTTCCTTTTTTATCTTACAGACCTTATAAGTAAATGCAACAGGAAGAAAATACCTTGGGCAAAATGCAGCTGAGGTCTTACAGAAGCCTGATATACTCAGAACAGAATTAAAACTTCTGGAAAGAGCTCACTGCCTCTCCCCTAAACAAATAATAAATAGAAAGCTGCCCAGCCACTGGAAAGCATGATTAACAAGGACCATCATGAAAACATCCACTATCTCAGCCATTAGTAAAGTCTTTTCTAAATCTAGCTGTTTGTGTTGTGTGTTGGAAGGATCTGGTTATTTTGGGAAGTCTTGTGGTCATTATTTTTAAGAGATGGCACCTTTGCATAGAAAATCCTTAAAGGACTTAATTGCGCAGCTGGTCCATGCACCACTTAGATGATTACTGCTCTGGGTCAAACATGGGAACAGGTTGTCCAGAGGGGCTGTAGAATATCCATCCTTGGAGATATTTAAAACACTTTTGGACAAGGATCTGAACAGCCTGATGTAACGTGGAATTTACCCCTGTTCTTAGTGGATGGTTGAACTTGATGACATCCTGAGGTCCCTTCCAACCTAAATTATTCTATGATTCTATTGYGTTTCCTGGACAATGCAAAGCTATTGCCTGCAAAAGTTAAGATGAGTCTGGGAACATTCAGTTAATCAGCACCAGTATCCAAGAAAGCTGTTGGGGATAAAATCCTTCCAAACCACGTGTTAGGTTTTGGGCCTCATTCTAGGCTCTAAATATGTACTTTGTGCAATGGTTAAGCTTCAGCATTAATGTGGAAAAGTGCTCCGCCTTTCCCAACTTCTTCATTTTTAGACTATTGTGTGGCCAGCACAAGCTTAGCAGAGCTTTGCATTACAAGCCTCCTGATGCTGAAGGGTGTTTGATTTGCATCTCTTTTCCTGGGCCATTGTTTTAACTACTCTTATGTAAAAGAAGCTGCAATATTTTCTTCCTCTGCGAAGCAGCAGCTCTCAGGGGAAGACTCGGAGCTCTCAAATCCCAGTGGAGAGACATGCAGCTCTCCTGAAGTGTTTGATCAGATGCTTTCCAGTCTGTCAGATCTTTCCTGTTTGTCAGATCTTTCCTGGTGGCTGACACTAAGTATCTCTCATAATGATATGAAATTATTGACTTTCTTGGATTCACATTTCAAAATTAGCTCTTACAGGTTATGATGATAAACAAATATTTGTCATCATTGACTGTGTAGGCCTTGACTGTATATGCCTAGCTTGGGTGCTCTGCATTATAGTCCTGAGGCCAAGCAATTTTTGAAGGTAGCAGCTCCTAAATGAGGCAGCTCAAAGAATTTGGCTCTGGCTCACCAGCGTCTGCCAAGGTGAGTCAGTAGCAGAGCCAGAATGAAACACAAATGTTTAGACCACTTTTTCTAGCCACACATCCCCTCTTAGGAAAAAATAGATAAATTAAAAATAGCTCCTTTGTTCCGTAAATTAGCTGGCTCCAATTTAACTGAATGCTTGGCTGCAAGTTGACAATGTTAAGACGAGAAAGTTCACCCACTGTCTTCRTAGGATAACATACAGCTATGTGGGCATGTATTACCAAATGTCTACACTATATATCTACAGGAAAACCTTGAGCTTTTAATGGGTCTGGGTGCACGGGGTTTACAAAGATAAAGCAAGGAGACATGCAGTCTTCTTCCAGCGACCTATGACTGTAAGGCTTCACAATATCGAAATAGCTTCAAGAATAAGGCACAAAGTGACTTTCCCTCCCAAGGTCTTTCCTTTAGTTTAATTACTACTGACACTGGCACAGTGTTGTAGGGGCAGTGCAGATGGTAAATTCGCACCTGTCCCACATTTTACATCTTGTCAGAACCTGCCATGGCATGATTTCTCTGGGAATGACAGTATTATTAAACATCTTCTGGCAGAAGCTTCAGAAATCAACACCCAGCTCAGATATGCCATGAAGAGCTGTAACATTTTTTGAGAACAGAAAAGCAATAAATCTCTGGTGTGGTACAGATCTAAAGAAGGACAAAATAGCCCAAGAAAATTAAATTATTATTTTATTTTATTTTATTTTTAATGAAATATTGTATGGTAATACAATGTAACAGGAAAAAGAAAACTTTGGGGAAAGGAAGAGTGAAAAATCCCTATTATTAAGATTTTTAGGATAATAAATTTGTTAAATTTGTTAAACATATGTATTCATTATATTTGTTAAATTTGATTTATTTTACACATATATAAAACTCATATATAAAACTCAGCTGATCCCTTCTGTGTCACAGAAACACAGCCTTAACCTAATCAGCTGGGAATCTGGAATCACTGTGTTGATGTCACAAGGATTACTTAACTTTATAAAATTGTCAGGAAAATCAGGATCAGGTTCATTATTTTCATTAATGGATGTAATTAGTGCTGTACACATTGGGAAGGGAGTAAACACCTTTCCTACCCAACAGGTTGATTCACCAGTTGACAACCTGGGAGAACTCAGAGCAACATTGTTTCCTATGTGAAATTTTAAGTAATAACACTAAAGAAGATGGCATCCACTGAAATGAAAAGGTTTGTTCCTTAAAGGTTCATTGTTTCACACTTTCTTCTCTACTTCTGGCTAAACATACTGGGAACTATATGGCAATTCTGAAAGTTGCCTAATTATAACAACTAGTTTTGCTGCTCTCGGGATCCAAGGGAATTGCTATCATGCTTTATATACTTTGTTGAGATTTCCTTTTGGGCTATACAAGGTCTTGAAGTTCATGCTTCAAAAACACCAGTCCCTGTCAATTAACCTCCTACGCAACAAAACACACTATAAGATTCCCTAGATTTGTAGCTGCGCTGAAGTCTGTAGGACATGATATAAGCTTTTCCTGCACATCAAAATGCCATCCTCTGCACTTCTAGTCAGTGAAGTAATTGATTTGAAAATAAGGGGATCTCATATTTCCATCCTTCCTTCTCCTCCCTTAGCCACCCTCCTCTGCACCTAGAGCACCAAGTCTGGTAGTCCTGTCTCTTTCCACCAAGCCAGATAGGTGATGCTCCGTTTCTTGTCTACTCCTCGCCCGACAAACCCGCAGTGCTGCCGATGGAAAAGTTGCTGGTCCTTGGGAGGGAGCAGCATGGTGGTTTACAGGTGGTTAAGGTGGGAAGATGGGAAGTAATGAGGTCTTGAGGGATGAAACATGAAAAGCAGGAGCACAATCCTCCCCACAGGACTTCCTCTCTCACCTCTCACCATGACAGCCCTCTTGTTTCTCCGGATCACAGGCTTCAGTTTCAGGACTGATTTTTCCGTGAGTTGATCCATCATCCCACTAATTTGTCTTTAATATAGAACAAGTACGAGTAGAGACTCTGGAAAGGAGGAAGTGAATCATGTTGCGGAGATGCTCATATTTAGTCCTGAGGGAGAGTTTTAGTGCTTGAATACTACGATACTGGCTATTGTAGTAGTGTGAATACTTTTATGTCTCAGTAAGTGCTGTCTATTAAATAGACAAGGAACTGGATGGAAACTCTACTCTGTGATACTTCTCACAAATAGTAMTTTTTTTTAAATTGAATGGGATTAGTTGCCTGAGTAATCAGAGGATCTGGCCCTGAAAGATCTTGGGGAATTGGGCAAAAGTGGCTCCAGGCTTGATATACTCATTTTAATAAAACAGTAAGTTTCATACATAACTATCTTACTGAAAAACCAATTATTTTTTCAACAGCATAAACCAGTTATTAAAGCTGCTTTTTAATTAAAATCAACTCAAGCACATTTGTGCACAAATGGACAGCACAGGGCTTTTAAAGTAATAGCTTAGAACATTCAAAACAGCTAGAAGTTTATCTAAGGTAAATTGAATCTATTTTTTCCTCCTGAGATAAAAATTTTGCCTACAGCTAGAAAAAATGTATGAAAGTTAATTTGTTTAATTTTATTTCCACGTGTATACAAGCTCCATTTCTCTTCTTCTTTTCCCAGACTCATCAATGTGACTACGGTGTTGCAGGCTTGAGAGTCAGGGCCCAATAAATCCAAGGACTGCAGACCTCTGGCTCTGCAGCAAGTCAGGAGGACTGCCAGGACCTTCACTTCCACTTTTAACTGCCGTAGGATCTAAAGGGGCCAGGCCAAATGCAGGAAATCAAAGCAATGTATCCATTGATTTTATATATATTTGTGGATGGCAAATCATCCAGATATATATTTTTTTGCTATTAACTTCTCATTAAGGAAGTGTTGGGTTAGGAGATAATCTGCCCCCTTGCTAGWAGTATGGTTGAAAAACTACCTTCTTTTTACCTACAGAGCTGTCCAAACCTCAATGTACTTCTGCTCTTAACTAGAACTGTTTTTGCAAAAAATAATCAGATTACCTTTTTGTGATATTTTGAAGATGTTACCACCATCTTCTTTCCCATATGCTCCTTCTCTCCCTCTCATAAGAGGTTTCTAAACCTGTGTTAGGTATTTGCCACAGCAAACAGATGATTCAACATCTGCACAACTGGAGGGGACAGGAACCGCTCAAACTGGACCAGCCTTTCTGTGTCACCTACCTACTTGATATCTTGGTCTCACCTGCCGCCATGGGCTCCCTAACCTCACGGTGCTGAATCACTTACTCGTGTGGCTGAGTTGGAGGTTTGGAGCTGTCCAGTGACAACTATGTGGCACTGTTCATTTTCATTTATTTAACCTTTTTTTTTCCCCCTTCAAACTGATTCCCAGTTGTGCCTGCCTGCCAAGACTAACAGTGCTACTCCTGCAATAAAAGCTTGAAGAGTAACCTCAGCTATGTTCAAACACATGAATTTCCAAAATAATTGAAATGTGTGACAGTCAGAGGTGCTGATCTATCAAWATGAGCACTTATGAGTTCGCCATTCGGGCTCTGCATCAGATCGTGATGCTGATGAAAACAGAAATGAAACCACATGGTGTGTTGAGCTGGATGAGAAAAAAATAACTACTTAATTTCTCACAGCCACGCTTTTAGGATTTTGGAGTATATAAGCTGATACAATGGACCCTGTGTGTGTTTACATTTATTTCTCATAACTGCTCTTAAAATACAGGAGAGTCCCCTTGTACTCCTGCGTGATGTGGCTCAAGCTATGAGATTTGCCAAATGACCACTGACTTCAGAAGAGCTCAGATTTCATCCCTGAAAAATGCAAATTAGGAAAGTAATGTGCAGTGACACAGGCAGCACTGCAAATTAAGAAAGCAATATAAATTTTTACAGGGAAAAAAATGCCTTTAATTTAAAGCAAAGGAAATAAAGACAATCCAGAATGAACTTATAATTGAAGTTTAATTGTCACCTTCCATAAAAGTAAAAATGCATAAGAAAAGGCTTTAGGAGCAAGTAGTCAGAGTTAAAAGCATAATATGAGCATCTGGTTCTTCCATATTATGGATGATATGTTAATATATGATCTAAACATCATCTCTAATGTTTTATAAACAAAGATAAATTAACAGGATCAATTTTCCCCAGCAAATATTCTCCATCTAACAGGATAATCTTTGAACATTAATAAAATAAACCACAAATCATATTTACTCTTGGGTTTACTCTCTTGCTGCAGTTTAGCCTTGCTTGAGACAGTATGGCAAACTCTATTAACAAAAGCGTAATTTACTTCTTTCTCCAAAGAATTAGTGTTTTGTTTTTTTTAAGGTGGCTTTGCATAGATACAGTTGCTCTCAGATTTAATGAATTAATGATAATGAATATTTATTCATTAAATTAACTAATTCAATTAAATGATTAACTTAATCTGTGGGTTTTTGTTTGTTTGTTTTGGGGTTTTGTTTTTAGAATGCATGTATCCGGTACTCTTAGTACACATACATGAACATTACATCTTTTCTTTCTCTCTAACAAGAAAGTGCTTATTCATAAAAGTACAGATGTATACTATTGAGTCTATACATGATCTGGAGAACTATGAGACTATATGGAGGTGGTATTTCAGAGCCAGGACGATTTTCTGAATTGAGATTCCTGTCCATTTTTTACTCAAAATGTATTTATAGAGCACTGAGCATTTATGTTCTGGGGGGGAAAGAAATGGAATTTCCATTCCACCAGAAAATGAAACTTTCTCACTGGTTCAGTAGATAAAATCAGCCAGCAAGCCACCTGAAAAACATCCAGTTTCATGGAAGAGTTCATAYGTTCACACGATCACAAGTGACTGAAGGCGTGTTTGGAGGTTTTCTCCTCTCAGATGGAGATTCTTATTCCTCCACTGATAAATTGTTCCAGCTGATCCTTTCTTCTGAGAAGTGTACAGTCAGTTACCAGGTCTTGCCAGAGAGAGAATTAACAGCCTCCTGGAAACTACTAATTTCTCTGAATACACCTAAATACATCTTTTTTGCCATGCAAGCTGACAGAAAACTGGGAGGGTCGAGTGGGTGAGCAGGGAACTGGCTAAGCTGTACCTGCCAAACTTCCATCATCATCATCATCATCATCATCCCAGTCCTGTTGAATTTGAATTGATTTCAAACAGAGAAACATTATAGAGGGATTTTTATTTTTTTTCCAACCAAATGTCAAGTATAAATTCTTAAAGATACTGTATAGCAAAGAAACCACAGGGAGCCACAAATGTCTTATTCCTTACATAGAACCAGACAGAACCACCATTCACCATTGWTTCATGTTTGATTATATGTCTGTCTGTCTTGGAAAAGAAAAATAACAAAAATAAACAAACAAACAAAAAAGCCAGTAACAACCTGGAAAGCTTTGTGTATCTTTAAAGGTTGAAACTTTATATTTGCATCTACACAAATATTTCCCATGGAACATATTACCTTTGCTCTCTTGATTCCAGTCCAGAAGAGACAGCAGCACTGGATGGAGGGACTTTCCTCTACAAATTGTCTTACCATGGGGATGAGGGCCTGGCAACACTGGAGGCTGAACGAAGGGGGCATCTCACCTAGCTACAGACTTTGAGGACTGTATTCCAGTTCTTCCTTTATGGAGGAATATGGTCAAGAGGAAAAAATCATGCAATGCCTTTAAAGCTATATGTAGACAAGCAGAATTTTAACAGTGCCTTCAGCTCCAACACTAAGATTCATTTTGTATCACTTTAGATAGACAGTGGAGATAATCTGATATACAAGTTCAGTCACTCCACCTTGCATCTCCAGTAAATGGCAGAAATAATCAACTCCAGAAGATGGCTGAGATCTCAGCTCTTTTCAGAGAGGGGAATTTAATCCAGCTATCTTTCTCCAGTGCTGTTTGAAATTTAAGACTACTCTGCTTCAACAGAAATGCCTGCCTGAGAGAAAATAAGTATGTAGGATAAATCCTGGCCATATATGCCAAGGATGCTACATGATGACATCCTGCTCTTCACAGTACTTGGTAAATGAAAAACAATATAGGAGAAACATCTTCAAAAGCTTGTTGCAATGAGCTCCAGTCCTCTATGTACTCCTAGAGACGCACCAGCTGACTACTTCTCAGTTTTCTTCCTCTTCACCCAAAATTGCTTCATTCTCTTTCTGCTTGAGAAATCAAGCAGATAATTCTCCACAAGCCAGGCACTCATTAAAATATCTTGTACTTCCAAGTACACGTGGTGAGATTCATTTCACTTTAGATCTCCACTATGTAAACATCAGCACTTGAGTCAGGCATCCCAGAACAGCCAGGGGACCAGTTCCTTCTCTGAGCTGCTTGAAACATCATATTTTCTAAACAATTTCACTGTTGTTTGTTTTTTTGTTGTTTTTCTGGATATGCTCAGGTTGATCAAGTTTTTTTTTTTTTAATGTTAAGTGACGTAATGGGAGAGGAAGAGGGAAATCTTTATCTTTCAGCTAATGTTTTGGGGTTGGGTTCTCCAGAAATTAATTGCTTACAGGAAGGAAAATGGGATTGCAGAGCATCATCTGTAAGAAACATTAAAAAAAAAGAAAAAGTAAAAAATCTTCCAAAATAAACAGCATTCCTCACCAGTTCTACCTGTCTATGAATAATTTTCTTATCCTACCTACAGTCTCCCAAAGCATAAACAGTGCTTATGCTTGTAAGACAAGATCCTGGCTGTATATAAGCATTACTATATTCTATTTTAAGAGTATAGCGGGAGTGAAGACTCTAATGCCATTCCGGGCATTTGCTATTGCGTCTACTCATGCATACGCAGCTGAAACAGTAAAAAGCTGGGGAGAAGGATGCTAGTGTGTACATGACATGCCAAAGTTTTCTGTTCAATGTTATATTTCTCCTCTCCCTCTGAACTGTTGCGCAATATATCGAGTTTAAGAGCTCAAGCCAGTTTCTGTAGATCAGCACCTGACTGATGCTCCCACTGATCGATACTAAATAAGGAGGTAGCTCCCTGTCCTCAAAGGAAGGAAGAATAACTATTTGGGCACTTCTGTTTGAATCTATCATCATCTGAGGGTAGCACATCATGCATCAGCGCATGTGTGAGGCACGAGGAGTCATATATGGATGAAGAGGAGCTGGCAGGCAGGATGTCTGATAAATCTGCCCTGAGGAAGATCYGAACATGCAGACAAGGGAGCAGCAGTTACTCATGCTGTGACTCAAGTTCAAAATGTATGTCCCCGATTTGCAGTCTCCATGACCTTGTCACCCGAGATGATTGACAGTCCACCGGTGGGGCCATTTAACTCCCTTAGGAAAACAACAACAGCCGTCTCTGAAGCAATCTGTGGGGACCAGGTAGTAATAAGCCTTCAGTCACCCTTTCACCAAGAAAATTACAGTATTCTGGACACAGTAGCCAACAGGCCATCTGTTATTCTTCTTGAGGAAATGCTTAGTGTGGGAACATTTTTTTTTACCTCGGAAGGCGTCCTCAGAGACATAGAGCAGCTCTACCACACAGCCATCAATCACCAGGCCATTTCTTCAGCTACCATCCCCTGCTGTCCATCTTGCATTGCATTGATTGGTATGTCAGTTTGGTCTTGTATTCCTTTTTTTTCCTTTTTTTTCTTTCCTTCTTTCTTTTTCCTTCCTTCTTTCTTTCCTKCCCTGTTTTCTAGGTACAAGCTGCATTTATTGCATGTGTCACTTTGGAGTGGTTAAATTGCCTTGTCCATTCTTTCAGCTGATGTTTTGTACTAATGATGCTCCTGCGTGCATTGGTCTGCTATGGAAACTCTCCTGTGTTTACCGCAAGTTTCAGTAGGGAGCAGGCTGGATTCCTAGCATGTTCATGGGACTTTTTCTTTTCTTTTCTTTTCTTTTCTTTTCTTTTCTTTTCTTTTCTTTTCTTTTCTTTTCTTCTTTTCTTTTCTTTTCTTTTCTTTTCTTTTCTTCTTCTTTTTTTTCTTTTCTTCACTTCGCTTCTCTGATCTATCCACTTTATTATACATTGCAACATATCCCAGACAGTATTCCTATTCTGATATATGATGTATGCATTTTTCTAGCAATATGTTTCAATAGTTAATGAACTTCATTCTAGTCATTCTAGTTCATTCATGAACATCATTCTAGTTTATCATATATTTGCCTCCATCCTGTGTTTCTGTGTTTAGAGGAGGAAAATACTTCTGAATAATAAATATGAAGATTAAATTCTATCATCTGCCTTGTCCAAAACTTGCTGATTCTGTTGGAAAAAGCTATTTTCTGTAATGGGCTTTGRCCTAAGCCTGAAATATTCACAGAATTAAGACAGGCCCTAATTCAGAATTTGTTCCTTACTGAAGGAAAGATTTAAGTCACYGAAGTCAAAGGGATTGAGCATGGGCTGAAAATCAAGCTGCTGGTTAAGTGTTTTCCCAAAGGAAGCCTTTAGGCAGATCTCTGCTATTCTGCTTTTGTTCTTCCAACAAACAACTTCATCTCATGGTCACTTTCTAACAAAGATTAATACTAATACACTTTTAATTTTCAAATTATCTGGATTCTTTTGTACTTTGACCTGGATCAATTGATTCCTCACATGAGAGAGGACACTACACTTTAGGTYGTTTTTCCTTCAGTTCAGCTTCTATATTTTTAATCACTTATTAAAATTTAAATGAGAAATCAACAATATTCTCATTTTGAAGCGCTGTTTTATACGCATGAAAATCAATGGTGTAATGTTTATTGAATTAAATGTGAGTAGTATCTGGTCCTTTATATGTATCGATCTAATAAGATAAGGTCTTAACTGCTTGCTATTTAGAGAGCTTGGCATATTCTAACAGCATCCCTAAAACTGATAAAAYCAGACAGCACGACATGAAATAGCAAAATGCCTGCTGACTTTCAAGAGGAAAAGGATGTGAGATAAGAATCTTTTACATATAGGGGGTTTTGTCCAAGGATTCAGTCCATGTTAACAAGTAGTGTGGTGCAGTAGAGGTAGATTTGGAGGGTGAAACAGTTTGTGCAGATAGTCTGACATCCACATGATATGTTTGTCAGGTTTTTATTTTAAATCAGTCTTGATATTGATTCATGGCACRAATACACGCTAGTGGTTGGAGAATTGTTCTGAAGATCTTCCAGTTAAGTTTCATCTGAAAGGAATGTAGTTTGTGTCCACCAGGGCCAGTTTCTAATATGAACCAAAGCATGACAGGGGGGTAATCCTGGGTGGTTCTCATCAAAAGAGTGTTCCTCATCCAAACACAAATCTTAGTGAGGTGAGGATCTCAGTGACAGAGCAAGGAGGTTGKCCCTTTGAGTTGTTAGAGATGATGACTTCATAACCTGAGGCAGAAAAAATAAAATACTATAGGAACAGAGAAGATGGAAATGTGCTGTTTACATTTTATGGTTAAGAAAGATCATCTTCATTTCATAAAGTAATATTGCTGCTAACTACTACCTCTGAAGGCAGAGRGAGGGAAAACAGGATCAACAACTGATCCAGGTCTACGTAATTTTATCTGGCTGATGACATTCAAGCTTTGAAATCAGGAAATACATTTCAAATGTGCCCCCAAATATATATGACATTCTAATCAAATTCCAGTGCATCGTATTGTTTTCATATGCTCCTGAATTTTAGATATGTGTACCCAGATTTTCACAGAGTAGTCAAGGACAGTGTTATTCCCAGTGCTAAAACATAAAAAAAACCAGACCTCACCCYCCAAAAGTTTTTTTTTTTTTGTACTTTTGGAAAAATATGCATTTATGTTTAATCCAAGCTAAAGATACTTCTGCAGCAATTCCTAAGAATTTTTTTTTTTAGTGGAAACCCTGATATAGCCTTAGCTATAATGACATGAACGCCATACTTTTATTACTTGACTTTAATCATTGAACTTGTCTGGATTTGTCATCAAAGCTGGTGGAAACATATTTAAACACAATTTTTTGAGGGACAGTCTGCCAGAATTAGAGATGGATTAATATTATCTATAAATTATGCATTTGGTACATAAAATTAATATGATTATTGCTGTTATTTTACCTTCCTTTTCTTTAGATACAATTATAAGATTGTAAAGAATCAGGCATCTCCCACAGTGGAACTCCTCTTTATAAGAAAGGGTAGCCTTTCACATCATGCTATTAATTTTCTTTCAAGGGCTAAAATTCATAGATTTGAGGAAATTTCAAGCACGTTTTTTACTTCCTCCATCCCTTCCCTCTTCTTAAAGAGATGCAGTAAAATGACATCATTTAGGGGAGGCATGGGAGTATGTTGGCACGATTAGCTGTAATTTGAAGAATATGCTTTCTTGCCCTACTTGYGGCACATAGCTTGACCAGCAAGAAGAGAACTGGGGGACCTTTGCAAGGAAGCAGACGTTAAGATGCTTGAATTACAGCCATAGCAGCAGAGCTG
Source organism: Apteryx rowi (assembly GCF_003343035.1). Lineage (NCBI taxonomy): Eukaryota > Metazoa > Chordata > Aves > Apterygiformes > Apterygidae > Apteryx > Apteryx rowi. The sequence continues at coordinate 709,694 of NW_020449119.1, read as the reverse complement.
GGATTTTCACAGCCATGGAGATCTTTGATTAGTCTTTGATTTTGAAAAGCTCTGCTGGTTTTGCACTTAGCTTAAAAGACAGTTTGGACTTGCTCTAGGTTCACTGTGCAAGCCAGTCTAGTTCATGTACATCACTTTTCCCTTATCTCTTGCTTTCTTTGGTGCCCTCAGCTCTGCTCTGCTTTCTGTCTCTTTAGGCAGCTTTTTTTTTATTACAGAGTAAATGTTCTGGGGTTGAGAGTATGAAAGCCTTCTCCTGTCAATTCTGACTTCTTGGGACTTATATTTCTGTATGTCTTCATTAATTCCTCAATCTAAACTGAATATATCTATTGTATCCCGCCTACACCAGTTGAACTTTCTTTCCTTCCATTATGATATTCTATTTAACCCAATTCTTGTATAGTTTAGCTGTACAAAGGGTTTTGATAATCAATTTTTAAGGAAAATACAAGGTAATATGTTATTGCCTTATTTTCCAGGCTTCCATTACCATTAGATTGTTGTTCTTTTTCTGTTTTCCTTTGGGTAATAAAAATATAGCAGAAATAAAAATTATGACTCAGGTAAGAAATTTACAATTTTTAGAGTGAATTTTATTGTTAGTTAAGGCATTCTGAATAGGAAAAAAATAATCTTCGTATTATTCGCTACAATTAGGAAATGTTGCTTAACATATTTGGTGAATGCGCCTTTGATTTGCTTTCCAAATTTCRAGAAGTTTATATTACAGTGGAAAGAAACTCCATTTTCTCTGAAATCCTGTCATTTCTTTCACAAATGTGCTTAGAAAACTRGTCTTCATGACCAGTCTACTTGTATCCCCACTTGAAAACTGATTGTCCAAGAAAACACTATAACCCAAATTAAATTCAGAAGAACAATTGGTAATAAGAGATATCCTCCTTTTAAGTTTTCTTTCTTTCTTTCTTTCTTTTTTTTTAACCACAAAAATACTCAGAGTTCACAAAGGGAGCTCATTTGCTKTCTTTCTAAAATATAGAGCAAAATTGCTCTGTAATAATGTTTATTTGATTTCATGTGTAGATCTCTCCTACAGTAAAATTATTTGGTGCAGTTTGAATCACTGCCATCAGATTTTACTCTCCTGTTACTAATCTTGCTAGAATTCTTGTAACCCCATTATATCCAGYGTTTTATGAACTGCTATAAAGGACAACCAGTGAAAGGAGAGTGACTGACTGAAGAACTACCACATGACAACTGCAGTCACAGAAATATTGCACTTAGATTGGTTTTGGCCACAGCATTCAGTTCATGCCTACCAGAATTTGAAGTAATCCCCCGACACATATACTTTTTTAGCGTAAATTTTTCACTATTCAGCTGTTGCTGTTTTGAGCAGTTTAATCAAGTATATTTTTTAGAATATGGCTCTTCAGTCTCATGAAATATATTTTTTGTTGAATCATTCCGGGTTACAACTGGAGGAATTCTACAGAATTCATTCAAAGCACTATATATTAGCCAAGATATTATACAGATCCAATTCATCTTCATGCTACTGAATGTACTAAAATAGAATTCAGACATTCACTAACATGTTAAAACCTGTCGCTCCCTTGCTAAATCAAATCTAAATTCCCTACTGCTTTTTCAGCCCATGAAGCTCCGACATTATGTGACGTATATGTCCACAAAGACTCTAGCCTTTAGTTTTTAACTGGTAAATAACAAAGGATTAGAACTGATTTTCTGATCATCAGAAATATTTGAATTCTGTGTTTCAGCAACAGGTAAAAATGATTCTTATTGTTTAGAGCACTATTTAATTATCAGCTCAGAAAAGTAGTATTTGAGGAATCAGTGTGTCAATCCATTAATGAAATGAAATACCTGGGGTTAATAGGTAGTAAATAGGTTGACTGATGTCAAAGGTGATGTCATAGACCTATAATAAAGTATACACAAACCCTTCAGAGATAATATTTCAGTGCAAAATAAAGGGGATGTATTCTATACCTTGTTGTGAATATAGCCTTTCAGTAATTCACAGAGGAGTTGTAGTTTTTGTGGTTCTAGTCAAAATCTCATTCGTTCTCTCTCATCCATTAAAAAAAAAAAGAAGAAAAACAATATGAAAGTGGAAGAAGAAAACAAATTACTATTAGCTATGACTAAACCTCTTTTCTTTAGAAATATAACTTGAAAGTTATAAAAAGATAAAAGGGAAGAGCTGAAAGGGGGAGGAAGATAGAGAGATGATTTCTATCATTATGCTGCTCTTATTTTTATTACGCATGTAGTTTTGGGGAGACATGCTCACACAAGCATGTCTCCTTATGGGACATGCCACCTTGATGGAAGAAGACATATGCCCAGAACAGCTTACAATTTGTCTGGAAACAATATGCAACAAAAAGAGATAACAAGTTTTGGTCCTGATTCTTTAGACTATGCCTGAAGTCCTACCACAATTAATAACAATATTCATACATTTAGAATGAAGTACAGATTACGTATCTTACCATGCTAGGGACTATATGGGGAGGATGAAGGAAAAGACAACAGCAACACCACAGTTGTGACTCTAGGCATGTCAGCATCTTGCGGTGGAGGATGTTGTGGGGACTTCTGAACTAGCTCTGGACCTGCAGGCAGCTTGGGGGCAGGACAGCACCGCCTGAAGAAATCATCTCTTTGGGAGTCCAGGTCTACTTGGACTGGGTGACATCTCGACGTAGCTTAACTGATGTCAGGACAAGCTGTGTGTCTCCTCAAGATGCCGAATTGCTTCTTTTGGATGGGCGAATTCAGGTCAGGGGTAGCTCAGGGATTGCTTCACCATGCTCTGCTGAGCAGTGTAGATGAGTCGGCTTGCTGGCCCAGGTGAATTCAAAGGTTTTCTGTTCCATGATTTTGGGTTCCATCGCTTTCCCCCCCCCCCCCAACCTCATGAAAGACTTTGAGTATTTTCATTTATTAAACTAAACAAATGAAGCTAACCATCTCACTACTCCAGAGCTCAGATTTTTTTTTTTTTAATTGACCAGTAAAAATTTATGGCAACTTTACATATTATTTCTTCTAGCTCTTTTCTTATCTCTTCTTTCACACAAAGACTTTACACAAAGGAAATTAAACATTTTTTCTTGCCAATGTAAGTGATATGAGGCATGATTTCATTCCCCAAATCCTTCAGAGGTACATATTTGCTACCAAATATTGTGATAGATTTTTTCATTTTATATGTAAATATATTCTGCTAGAATAATGAAGCAATGAAGATTTGCCTGTATAAACCAAATATTGGTAGACAAAGCCCATAACATTTAGCAAATAACATATTAGCAATAAGTACTAGCTAATTATGCAACTGATTTTGTTTTTTTTCCAATTGGTTAGAAGTAGTTGATTATATTTAATAGACCGTGTTAATTACTGCATCTCTGAAATTTATTGAACAATTAAAATAAAGCACCAGAGACATGTTATACCAAAGGGAACAATCCTGCAGTGAGTGCTACACGAAGGGACAATTAACTGACCTACTACTACTGAGGCTGTTCCAGCTGATAATTCCATGTATCTAGTAACAAAGTCTGAGTTTAAACTTCGTTCTGTGTTTTGTCACTGCATTAGCCACCTTGTCCAGGGGTCTGACCTAAATTCTCCTCTAGTTACAGAAAGAACTCCTACAGACTGCAGTGCGCTTTGGATCATGAGTCCCAAATCACCCAGACGAGTGACTTTTCCGCCTAAAATAATGGAAATCTACCAAACTGCTTTGCCACCTTTGCCTGATGTTCACACATTCTAATGAGATCTGAAAATCTTAATTTGCTTTGTGCACAGATCAAATACACTGCTCTGACAGAATAAAATAAGTTCAGAGCCAACAAATTTGCATTTGGGTGTAGTTTATTCTGAAAACATTTACATGGCATTAAGACATTAACATAATATGATGTTCAGAGCATACTTAACCTTGTCTGGGGCACTCCTTGATTAGGAATTGTGGGACATGGAAAATTCACAGCTTTTCTGTTTTCTGGTTTTTGTTTTTCCTTGTTTTTCTTTTTTGGTAGACGTCTCTGGATTGCCTCATATCAAGGGAGCTGACACCTTTTGCTCAAGTGAAAACTGGAGATCACAATGCTCTAAGCTATTATTTCCCTGTGAGTTCATCTTTTCTTACTGCCCACTTATAGCTTTGAGTTATGATGGACACGTGGGATTCAAGCCTGTTGTCTAAACACAGATGTCTAGTGCGATTCTAGTTGCACTGTATCCTGCCTCTCGCTCCCATTTGAGAAGGAAATGTGTTTCCCAYAGGTCCTGTAACATATCTATCAACCCGATACAGATGTATTGGATACCACAGGGAACCTCAGATAGCCATGAGAGCCTATGAGTTGACAACACAATAGTCTTTGTCCATTAACTGTAAATGGGAACATGAACACCATGCTCATGTGTAGATAGCAATACATCAACACCAGAATTTAGGGTCTTAACCTGGAGCTGAATCCTTTCTCTGGTTGGTTTGTATGAACCCTCTGGAGATTCCTAAATATCTCATTGAGTGCCATACCCCTCCTCAAGCAGTAATGACAAGGAAAGCCTTCCCTTCCCAGAGACCTTTAGACAGGTCTCTATTGCCTTTTCTCAGCTGAGAAGACAGGTTTGGAGCTTTTATTTTGTTTGTTTTCTACAATTTTCTGGAGAAAACAGAACTATGGCAACTCTTGTCCTAAGAGCTGAGGGAATCTGCTTGAATGACAGAGCCTAATATTGTCTTTTTGCAGAAGTTTTTTTTTCTTTTCTTCTAACATAGTGTGAGAGGCTTTTCTAACCCACCATAGGGTTACCACCCTGTTTAGACGACTAAAGTGTTTCACCAGTCTCCAAACTTCTGGATACTGGATTAAAGGAGCTATTGCACTGATGAAGAACAGACTGTTCTTACACCTGGCCACGGAAGCAAGGCCACCCATACCTCCCTGGACTCCTGCAGATCTCTGCTGTAACAGAAACCTTTGTGTCAGCAAAGCCTGGCTCGTGACCATCGCGAGTTGAACGGGAGCAGCGGCCACCAAAGTATCCCCGCAGTCACAGTGCTTGTGGCTGGAGCTTGTGGAGGTGGTACGGGGCGGCTTGGTCCTGGGTGGTCCCAGGCGGTTAGAAACTTTGAGCAGCAGAGCAAGGGCAGACATCTGAGCCACAGATCTGACCGGCAAACCAGACAGGCTCTGCGTGCATGAGCTGGGTCGAGCATTTGGCCTCGTGGGACCCCAGTGTCCAAATCGACCCAGAGGAGGAATTTAGCAGAGCGGTTTTGCAGGCAGACAAAGCTATCCGCCTCGTCGCCATCTGTCCGCCTTTGCGAACGGACAGCCCGGGTGGGAGATTATCTTTCATCTTCCGCCTGCAGTCAGACCTACTGCTCAGTCAGCACCGCCAGCGTTTTTTAAGCGCAGCCTGTCTGGAGGGCACCGAGCAATGACATTTCTGGCGGCTCAACAAGACTTTGGGTAGCAACGGGCTGCCTGGCAACAGGAGCGCTCTTCGCAGGAGCGGGATGTCTACCAGGGCGGCGGGTGACGTCACCGGCACCGGCAGCTGCCCGCCGCCGGCAGCTCTCAGCCTTGCCGGGACGGGCCCTCGCATTCACACGCAAACGCTTCATTCATCCCCAGCTGCCGCTTTCTTCCACGCCTCACAAAAGGGCTCTCTGACACAGCCGCCGCACAGTATCATAGGGGGAAAAAAGAAAAAAAAGAGAGAGAGAAAAAAAATTAACTCCATCCTGCGTTTTGGAACAACGGTTCAGAAAATTCAATCCTCTTAAGATGTAGATAAAAACATATTGCCAACGACACTGTGGAGCAGCACGTCTCAGCGGCGCTGGCTCTCAAATGGGTATTAATTGCATGACGTTAGACTCTCCTGCCGCTCATATGCAGGCACAGGTGGGGAAGGGGCAGAAGAAAAGAGAAAGGGATCAGTATGACTTGTTTTTAGCTGCCTGCCTCCAAAATGTAGTAGAGCAATTAGGACTGAGGCTCAAACCTAGCAAGACACATGAGTATGTGGTTAACACGAGTGCTGTGGTTACATCTCACACCCTTTACTAACCCACACAGCTGCTAACACCTATGGCCACCACAAATGAGGTTTGGGTTATGTACAGATTTTGTGGCAGTGCAGTTTGAGGCTGTTTGGAACATGCTTTTTTTTGTTGTTGTTAATTAAATAATTCTGGACTAGTTCATTCTGGAATGAGCACAGCTACAGAAATAAATTGGTGGGATAGTCCAAACTACCCTGATTTTCTTTTCCATATTCAAAAGTAGGCTTTTATAGACACTTTTTGTGCATTAGAGTGCATCACTGATATTAAAAGATGTATTATTTGATCCATACTTGTATCATTCTTCGATCACACATGGCCTTTAAGGCAGCAACATGAAAGCCAATGTAAAAGCTCTCCACTGAAACTTTCAGATTTCTCAAAWGATTTTTTTTTTTCACAGAACCTGTAAGAGCTGTTAACTTTCTGTTTATAATATATGTATACATATGTGTGTGCTTGTGTGTGTACAAAAATTATTTGGTAGAAAACCTTTCAAATCTATTTCTATCCTTGTTGTGGTTTTACTTGTATTTCTTTGCATCAGAGAAGATTAGATTTCAGATCAATTTTATCCACCTTTCTGCTATTTAATCCTCTCTGCTTCATTATTATTATTATTATTATTTATCCCTTTGAACGACTATTTTATTCTTAAACCAGCTAATCAAACAGATGTAAAATGATTTTCCCCAGTTCTATTATTTTCACTTTATCTTAATATCTTTTCTGTGAGATCGCTGTTCTTTTATGCAATGACAAAATTCACATTCATTCAGTCTGAATCTTTTTTTCAATTAAGAGCTCAAGAGACTTTGACACCAGATTTATGAGACTAAGGTGAATGCAACAGGAAAAAAAAATAGTAAAATTTTTCAGTCATGAAAATAATAAAACATTAAGCACTTGTCCCAGAACACATTAGAATAATAAGGGCTTTGTTCAAGGGCGATTATTTGATTCTATAAAAAGCCAGAGCTTTGGGTGCATTTTAAAAGCTCTGAATGAAGAAAAAAAAAAAAAAAAGAAAGAGAGAGAGAGAGAGAGAGAGAGAGAGAGTGACATTAGGTACTACATTTTTGAAATTATTAGCTAGCTATGTATGAACATTTGTGAACTTCGTGCAAAAATATAGTATTTACTGCAAAGGTGTTGACAGCATGTCCCCCTCTAGTGGCCATTTCATTTAATGTGGTGATAAGTGAGACTGAACATTTTCCACTTTTTTGATTTTTTTTTTTTTGAAAAAATAATTTGCTTTGAAGAATTGACTTTTTTTTTTTAAGAAAAAAAATATCTGGACACTGTACTATCTCAAGTTTCAGCTGACGTGTAAAGGTCCAGAATGTCTTTGAGACAGAGCCTCCCGTGCTAGAAAGACATTGTGATAGAGCAAGGGAGAAGCAGGCGAAAAGACCTACCTGCCCTTACCGAGCAGAGAAGGCACATGGAGCAGCTAATATACATCTTCTACAAAACACCAAAAAAGGTGTGTCACCAAATGATATCAGTTAAAATATCATACTCAGATTTCTGTGCAAACAATAATGCATACATGATCATCACATCCAGTCATTACTATATAGATACGTACACACCTAGATGGAGACAGCTGTAGGAAAGTGGATACTTTCTGTGGAAACTCCATGCAGAGCTTTTGCCTTGGTCCTCTCGTACCTTTTGGAGTGGGAGGTGGGGGAAGCTATTTGACTGCCTCCAGCCCTACTCCAGAGACATTGGTGACCTGAGGAAGTTGTCCGTTTGTCACTACATCAGTCTTGGATTTGTTGATGCAGGCTCATATATTCCAACCCTGCTGAAAACCTGCTTACGAACAGGATAAAATTTTGTGGCTTTTTCAACCAGCAACCCAAATAATCTGAACCTAACAACGTTGTATCTGGCCAGAACATATGGTGGTGCCAAATCTCTACATGCTGTAAGGGCTGCACCTGAACCTCCTCCAGCTTCTCCCTGCTTGCCTAGCACTCCAAAGACATCCTGCCATGCTCCATGGCCTCCTAAGCTGTAACGATACCTCCTTGCCATGGCCAAAAGCCTTATTCCTCCCTGCTTTGCATTGCACTGCAAAATAAATCGAGCTTTGCCGGTGGTGCAGGAGGGGAGACCAACATTACAATCAAATCTTGCAGGTACCATCCATACACCCATTAGATTAAACAAGACAAAGAGTCAAAGTACTTTGAAATGCATATGTGAATAACAGTATCAATACCTAGAGGGACAGATCCTCAGTCATTATTGCACTTTTGAGGCTAAGGAAGCTGGTGCAGTGCCAGTTTAGGCTAGGTGAGATTAAGGGTTTTCATGAATGCTTACCTTTAAGTGAGATGTAGGGGTGAAAACAAGGCCTATCAGCATGAGAAAGTAGCCAGCAGCACCAACCTATTTGTTTGTCACATACTGACTCTGTGCTGGGACAATTTAATGAGTTGTCAGAAACTCAATAAAGACCACAACACTTACTGTTAGACTTTGAGAAAACATAGGGTGGACAAACAGGAAAAGTGCTGAAGGAGAAAAATTGAGAGCCACCACCTACCAATTTTGATGAAAGTTGAAGACAATTAAGGATCAATTAGAAAAACCTGTCAATTATTTCCATGCCAATAATAGCAACACAAACCTGGCAATGGTACACTGATAATGACATTTTGATTACCTCCATTGCCATGAGGTCCTTCAGCTTCCAGTGATCCATCAATAGCATCTATGGTGATAATTTACACTGGATGAGACTACTTATCAGGAAGTTGTGACCGTCAAGAAGAGTCAGAAAAACTTCCTGTTCTGGTTAGATCTATAAATRATTACATTCTCTACCATTTTGTGCAGTCAGGAGGCATAGCAATATGGAAGGACTCAGAGCCCCTCTCATTGCAGTCTTCCAGGATGTAAGGCCTAAAATCAGGACAGGCTTGTACCTGTTTATGCTGCTCCTTACCAGCTGATGGCTGGGGTAATCACATGAGAGAAGTGGTGGTTATCTTTGCAGGATGCTTCAGGGATTCCTTATTTGAACCCACATATGAATATAGCTCTTAGCGCCAGCATATGTTCAAATTACTTTCAATTAATTTACCTAAGTTGGAAACTCCCACAATACCTTTTCTCCAGCGGTTGCCCTTAAGTTCTTATATCACATTTTGATTCGTGAATCTGAAAGCTCCTTAAAGAGGAACGAAAGTTTATCTTCATTGCATGAGTGCAGAAAGAGAGATGATTTGGTTAAACACAATGCWTTAGCAGCTGAGCCACCATTTTTGTGACTGCATATCCTGGCCGTCTCCAGAATCTTTTATGTCTGACCTATCCCCGTTTCATATAATTTCAGGAATACTCATTTCAGTATTGTCTAAGTTCTTCATTAGTCAGTAATACATTCTAAAAGGAAATGATCACAATGTATATTAAGCGCTCATTTCTCTATCCTGTAGGGGAGACAGCTGTCAAGGAAGGGGGTTGATAAATCATGAAACCTAACAAATTACAAAGAAAACACACATTAGTTATAAATTATTGTCAGGGAAATAATGCACTTGTTTCATAAATAGTGTCCTAATTGTCAAAAAAGACAGCATGAGGCACAAGCCAACGTGATTAGACCAAAATGTAAACAAGAATATAAAAGATAGATGAAAAGCATTTAAAGTCACACAGAATCTAATAATTCATGGATTGAGCTCATTCGAGGAGGAAGTGAAAATAACAAAGAAATAATTCAGAGAGGGAAAATATAATGATCTTTGAATAACAAGACACTGAACAAATAAAGTGATTTCATGCTATAGAAAGTAAACAATGGTAAAATGAAAGATCAGTTCTCTTAAGAATGATTATAGGGAATTAGAGACAGAGGACAAAGGAAAAAGCAAGCATATTAAATAATTTCCATCTGTCAATGTAAAYGGGAGCAGGGTGAAGAATGGAGCTTTACTGAAATGAGGAGGATTTCCAGGGAGGAGCCCCTTAGGAACTCCAAAATACAGACATAAAAGTAGTTATGGTTAGGCACTTTTACAGCGGTAAGAAAGGTGAGTTCTTTTAAGAATGTTAAAATGTCAAATCATGGAATGCCTGAAAGACTTTAAGCAAAATGCAGTTTAAAAAATYAAAATATGAATCACTGGGTTAAAAGAGAGAATCACACATTCTATCTATTCATGTAATTGCCTGTGGATTGAGTCAGCTAATTAAACTGTTCAGAATGGACAGAGGAGGGGTAAGAAATGAGTGACCACTTTTTTTCCTAAAGAAGAACATTTCAGAAATTACATAGAGACTATTTGAAAAAATACTACTGATGATTGGCTTGATTGACAAATAGAGATTAGATGGAAATATATTTTACCAGAGATAACTAAGGAGGAAAGGGTTATCTTTGGCTTGGTCTGTATACTTGGAAACTCCCTGCTATGGTGTAGACTTGTATGGGATATGTGCTCGGTGGTTTAATGTTTCTGTATGAGACTTTGGCTCCACTAGTGATCAGCCAGGTCTGGACAACAAATTCAGAGAGGCTGGAATTTCCTCCCTGRTTCTCTTTCCTCCTCTTTGGGACATGGACTGCCTGTTGCTATGCAAAACGTAATACATAGCTACTGGTCTTCTGAACACTACTAAATCCAAATAATTAATCATAGCAAAGTTCTATCAAATAAAGTTAATGAGGAAAACACAGGTAGATAGGAAACAGCCTTCTGAATTAAAATGGCTTAGAGCAGGCCAAATACTAAGATAAAAAAAAAGAAATGGGGAAAATGTTGAAAATGCCCCTTAAATGTGCTATGAAATATATGGAACCCAAAGRGAAATGAAAGAGAATGCCATGTCTGTGTAAAATAGGAGGATAGTATAACTCTTAGGAGGTGGTATTATTGCTGTGAAAGGCACTTCTTATACCTCACCAGAGCACTTCCTGCAGCTTTTGTTGCAGTACCTCAGCAAGAACATAATTGCCCTYGAGCTAGTAAGGAGCAGAGCAGCAAGAATAATATCCTTTGAGATGTGTCATAGAGAAAGGTTAAAGGAGTTTGGTCTAGTGCGATATAAGAGGAGGCTTTGTAACAAGTTGCCTGAAGTTGCCTGGGCTATCAGCCATCATTTTAGACAGAAAATCATGGAAAAATAAAGCTTATTAGAATGTTTAATTTCTAATAGTATACTGAAACACACAATGCACAACAGACCAGATGCTCATCTGGGAAAACTTGAGGTTARGCCATGAATTCCATTGAGTTACACTGTTTTATACCTGTTGAGCATCTATCTGGTAATTAATTTRCCCTTGGAACATTCTTGTTCATATTAAACCTTTTCATTCTAGTAAGTAGAATGACTTGCTAAAATGGACAAGTAACTCCTTCAAAGTGWCACACAGAGTCAACATCAAGAGGGATTTTCTGTGTTTAGTTTTGTTTCTCCCTTGGTGTCATGTTTYCTTTTCTCCTAGTTTCATTCAAAGTTCACTAAGCAGTACAAYTGAGACAAATCAGAATAGGGTTCTTTGATCAATTTGCTATTAAACAGAAGTTGTGGGAAGACTTTTTTCCTCTCCATAACAGTTCAAGTGTTTTGGGATGTTTTCAGTGTCATATTTAATTTAATTCATTTCTTTACTGCAGTGAAATACTTGCCTGGGGAAAATACTTACTTTAGAAAGATGCTGCCCGTAGTTCAGAAATTTTGCCCRTATGTTCACTTGACATGTTTTGAAAATTTAAGGTTAATCTAGGCTGACATACATTTAGTAACAAAATAAGGCCTATAGTTTCATAATGTTRTGTCTGCCAGTAGTTACTCTTGATGGGAAACATCTGCATAATACATAATTTGGAGAAGCTGTTATTTGATACTAATTTTGCTCCTTTCTAGAGAACATCCTTGTTTAGACCTTGACCAAGATACTCTCAGCAGTTCTCATKTATTGATTCTAAGTACTGAACTGAATGGAAGTCCATCAAAGTGCAAAAGTATGGAAAAAGAAGAAACTACCATTGAACCACCCGTAATGAGCTTAAAAAAAAACAGACAGAAACCATACATGCACACACAAAAATCATCCGAAAAATCTTTCTATGAGCTATGAAACCAAGGGAGCCTTGCTTTAAATGACTTTGCATCAATTAATTGATCATCTACATGGTTTCTTTTATTTCTAACCAGGATTTGGCTTGACCTCTCATCAAATTACAGTGAWAATGAGTCCAAGATGGTGTTTGGGCCTAAAAAGTGTCTATATGCTATAAGAAGTGGAACATGTGGCTTGGCCAGTGGCCAACCATGTCAGTCCAGAATTCATGTTTCTCTAGACTATTGGAGATCACCATACTTCAGGAGCCCYGGCCTTTACATCTCAGGTGAAAGACAGASTCCTGACCTAGCATTAAATACAATWRGACAATTACTAAAGCTGYCCTGGCTATATATTTCAAGATATACCTTTGTTACGCTTCTAGATAAACATGGTTKTCATCATTACTGTTTATTATGTCCAGCAATTTTGCAACCAGAAACCCTGATCAAATTCAGGATCTCACTGTGATGGCTCTTGAGCAGATATAAGACTGTCCCTGCCCAAAGAGTTAACAATCAAATGTAAAGTTAGTCACTCAGAAAGAAGAGGTATTGCATACTGTAATCTTGACATGTTTGGGAAGGAAGCTAGAATGATGTCAGAAGAAACAAAGTCCTGTGAAGAGAAAGGTACATATAAGTGCAAAAAGCCTGAAGGCAGGTAAGTGTTCAGATGGTGCTGCTTTACTTCCATTAAATGAGACTCTCACCCTTTAAACACTGGCACTGCTCTTATGGCTTAGCTGTGGGTGTACCAGTTGATAACAGGATCTAATTTAGTTTTTCTTTTGACCTGTCTGAGGCTTAACCAGGTAGGTTGTGAGGTGCATGAGCAGCAGGTTGGGAGATTCACAGTAGTGTGAATACCTACAGCAGTACCCACCAAATGTGACCTGGAATTCACATATCRTACTTGATCAGTGCTATATTTGAAAGGGGTGGGGGACAAAAGTAGTCCAGTCCCTTTCCCTCGGAAAATATACTCCTGATAGCTTTCTTAGAGCAGTAAATGGGTCTGGGTTTGGATTTAGATACTCYATAGGATGAGAAAGGGAGGAAGAATTTGCCCCTCAAATACTCACTCTTTCCTTTTGCTCATTGACCAGTAATTGCAGCTCTCTTCTGACTTAAGTTGGATTTGATAATCTGTCCTTCATTTATAGCCTCTTCTCCTTATCAGTGAGAGAATCATGCAATAGCAGCTGTTTCTTTCAAAACAGTCTAGGAAAAGGGAAAAAAAAAGAAAAAAAAAGAAGACGCTAAATCAAAGATGAACACATCCACAACTGAACTTGCACAACTTGTACCCAATTTGAGATGTTCCCATTGCTCAAAAATGAAGCTAGTGATGCAGATGGAAAGCAAATGAATCCATTGGGCTTGAATACTCACTGGCAACAATGAAGAAGACTAGATTTTTTTTTTCTCTCTCTCTCTGAATAAGTGCTACTGCACAAGCTAACCAAGCATTGCTAATCATTTTTRTAGAGCTGATGTGCTCAAAGCAGATCCTGTTGGGAAGAAGAGTGTAGGGAATAGGACCTTACCCTCTGCTCATTTCAAGGAAATGCTGCAACAGATTATGAGAAATGCAGACAAAATTGAAATAATTATATTAGTATTGGTGGGAAAAGGAAGATAGCTTTTAAATGTGTACCAGCTAAGGAAAGTAATCACTTGGAGTTAATTGACTCCAATTGAAGGCCTGGGGCATATGGTTTGATCAGATCACAGCATTTAATGTTTCTCTTTTTAATTTCCCCTCAGCTTCTATCCCACCTCGCTGACACAAATTAATCTGAACACACAATAATTTAAATATTCTTTGTATTAGAGCTTCATATAAAAATAAGAATTCAAACCTTTAGAAGTGGCTACTGATATGAGGTCTCAAATTCAAGATAATGAAAGCTTCCTGCTTTTCATGAGATCAGTGTTTATTATGTTTTGGTTAAAATTATGTCTTTTTTGAATGTCTCATATTTTACACAAAAAGCTGTATATACCTAAGCCTTGTTCTTCTTCTAAAATCTTGTCTATTTAAATGTATTTCTAATAATTCTTATTCACTGGATGCAGTGATGATGGAGAGGGAAGATATTAACCTTTCACCCCAAATTATATCTAAGAGGTAGTGCTAGAAAGGGTGTAGTGCAGTGGGCAATGTGTATGTATGACTGGACAYTGATAGGATTATCGATAGAATATACCTACATGTAGCCCAGAGGTACACACACAGCTCGTGGTCACATATCTACCTAGACCATTTCCAAGTCAGATAATTACAGACAAGTGGATTTACTTTATGAACAAATCAGAGTAACAGACTTCAGAACCAGCACATGTGTGTGGAGAAACCGTTCAAGCCATTCAACCCAGATTTTTGCGTGAGGCTCACCTCTATTGTCTGGAAGGAAAGGTAGTATAGAAGTTGAATAAAAATAAATAAATAAATAAATAAAAAGCAGTTTAAAATAAGATCTAGTACTAAGAAAACAGAGGTGGCCAAGATGTGCCTTAATCTCATTAATCTCATAGTCATATTCTTTCTCTTTTCTCCATTGATCTTCATCCTGCCCTTGGCCTGTCATGTACGATTGTGCTAGATCCAAAATGGATATTTAATCATGGAAGGAACAGGTATCATACCTACAGTAGGACCTCTGAGCTAACTTCAAAGGAGGGGTAAGGTCAATACTGCAATGTCCAGTTTTGGTGCTTTGCCAGAGGGCAGCGTCTACAGCCTTGTGTAGATCACCTAGGCAGACTTCTAAGAATATAATTTGTGAAATACATAATACTGACCTTAGAAACCATCTAAGATGGTTAATTGCAAATACTGACAGCAATATGATGCTTAGGAATTTTAGTTCATCCTTCCACTTACAATTTATCATATTGATCAAGTAGCTAATTCAACCAGGCCACTTTTTGATAAAGACAGAGGTGTGAGCCCTTTTTTTTTCCACTCAACAGTCACACGTTAAAAATGCTCACCTGCAATATATGAGACCCTGAATCAAATCTATCCTCTGACTTAGAGCAGGGATTTTGAATTCTGGTCTGCAGCATCCCAGGTGAATGTTTAAACCATTTGACTAGAGAATATGCTCAGGTATATCTCTCATATTCTCCTGCTTTTTTTAAAGAGTCAGGTATAAATTGGGCTACAGGTGGAATAAAAGGAGACCGAGTCTCTAATTTGGTAGCAGGGATGCTCATAAAAGAAAGACAAATACAAGCTTGAGCTTTGCTTGAAAGGATTTACACTCAAATAGCCTAGGAAAATTCGCTTGAGACCAGGCATGGCCATTCAGATATGGTGTTTTCTTCAAATCTTTTGTTGAAGCTCTTTCAGTTTCAGTCTGTTGATAAATATTCATCAGCTGACATTGCAGGAAGCAGTCTCACCACAGCAGCAGTCTTTTAGGACAGAAGATTGGCTCTCAGTCCCTAAACCTGTGAGTATCTGAGAATTTTTATTTATTGATTTATTTATTCATCTATTTATTTTTACAAAGTAGAGTGTTTTCAACAGAAGACAGATGGGAACAATCTCACCTCAAATACCTTATACCCTAATTGTTAGAACACTTATTTAAGAAGGATAGGTTTGATTTACCTTAGGGAGAAAAGAGGATAGAACTTAAGCTTTACTGTTTCTAGAAGAAAATTATAACTACTTGACTAAAAGGCAGGTAGTTATTTTCTCATCTAGCTGTCTTTAGGAAATGCATGCTTTCGTATAGTGGAGCTGGGGATACTAATGTATTATATCTTTTACAAAATGTGCACACTTGCTGAAAGTTTTTCACTGCCAAAAGGATATCAAAGCTTTTATTGACTCAAGTGGGCTTTTAATTTCACCGCGGATGTTTTAGAGATGAAAACTTCTAAGAAGCCTTTTGCAAAGTTGACATCCAACAAAAATCCATCAGTTCATAGGTGGTCTCAAACAAGAATCACATCCGATCAATTTTTCAGCTTGCATAAGGTTTTCAGGACACTCATTAAGCTATTCTAGGCATATTGAAAAGGTATTGATCTTTGCCAAATGTGTAAACAAATCCCTTGAATGTTGCTGTATTGAGCACTCACAAATTCTATATATAGATTCAGGAAAATAGAAAGAATACACAGCTCCAGCATGTGGGTTTGTAATACCAGTTTCACCTTAGAGAACACTGTTTGTGGCAAAATACCAAACCCAAGCTACAATGATCGTACAAGTAACATTCCTGTCCAAACCCACCCTCTCTGTGCCAGCATACCCAGCTAAAATAGCTCATTCCAGCATTGTCAGTTTTCGTGGAAATTATTCCATCTTAGAGGTGAAAAAATGACTCTGGTGGTGCATAAAGCTAAGGCCCTTTTTCTCTGTAGGAAGGAAAGTACTTGTCCCTATCATATAGCTAACTAATATTAAAACAAAGTAGTTTGGGAAAGGGGAAAGAAAAGGGCAACAGACAAATTAATGGGGAGAACAAAATCTTCGTAATAATGAAGTTGATGAAAAGACCTCGCTGGCTTCTAAAGGAAATCAAACTGGGAATTTCACCCAGTGTACTTTAGCCTAGAAAACATACTTTGATTAGTGCTGGGCCGTAACTTTAAAGCAAAATTTCTAAATTCTATTTTCTAAAATTTCAAATTTGTTGCAATTAAAATTGTTTCCACAATCAAGTCAAGTTCAATTAATATTTCAACATGAAAGCACACTTTGGAAACCTTTGAATAATGACAATATTTTCTCTTGATATGTTCTGAAATATTTAATTTTCATTTCAATGTAACTTTTTGCCCCCAAAAGTCTCCATTTAGTTTTCCCAAAGAAGGATTAAAAAATAATAAGTTTGKTTTTTTTTTCTTGTAAGGATGAATGCGTATTTCAATTGATTAAAAAAAAATCAGACTTTTTTTTTGACATTAAAATAAATCTCCCATGCAAATGAATTATTTGCTGCCAAATCCAAATGTTTCTCCCTATCTCCACCTCAGCTGAATTTTTTAGTTCAGCTATCCTGTCAAAAAGGTTTTCCGATAATCAATTGCCTGTGCTTTTTCCACAGTCTGAGATCTCGTAACAGAGAACTTTGTGCACCTCAGGAGTAAATAAATACAGAAATGTGCATACAAAACCTCCTCCGATTCTTCCTAAGAGTTGCCTCCAGTTGATACAGCTGCAGGTAGATGTACAATCGCTCCGTCTCAGGAATCAAAGGGACATAAGGTTTGCAGCACTGCTTTCTAGTGGGTCTTTACAACAACAGTGATTCTCTCAGGCTCAGACAGGCTTTGGTCTGACATCCCCAGGCTTTTCAATTTGCCTCAATGATTTCTGCATCAAGTCCATTGATTACTGCTTGACAGTTGTGCAGGATGGCATCCCCGGTGGGTTGAAAAGCTTCAAGAGTGGATAATATCCCCCCAAGAGTGGATAACCAGATCCCTCACTAAATTTTTCCACTTATTAATAGACCTCACAAATAATACTTTGCAGTCCTGTTAGACTCATAAGAGTTTCCTTTACTCACAAGAAACATGCAAGTGAATTCCAAAGGACTATGCACATGATACACTTTAGTGAGAAGATATGAATTAGCTTACTACTGTTTGTTTAGGGTTTTTAAAAAACTTAAATAATAAAAAAAATTCAATTAATGTATATTTTTCTAAGTAATCAACAATTTATCAGTCAATAGTTATCACATTATTATGATAAGAATATTTAGCTTTTCTCTAAAAGTTTTTGGTTATGGGTCTTGAAATATTTTACAGTGGAGGCTAAAATGATTAAATCCATGTAGAAGTTGCAAGAACTATAGCACCAAAAGCAAAATCAGTGGTAAACCAAGGTAGAAGACGAACCCAACAACCTAGGTTTTATTTGTTTGCCCAACATACCAAAGAAGGGTAAGCAGTTCCTTTGATAGCTTCATAGAATAGAAAATTCGAGTTGAATTTCCCTAATCCTCTTACTAGTTCTTGTTGGCTTTTCAAAGGCACCGGTGACATCTTTGAAAGTGCTGCCCAGTCATCCCAAAGATCTAATTCCGCTCAATCCTATTTCCTCTCCCACCCCTAGTTTCTGGTGTTGAAAAGGATGTCTTGCCCCCTGGAGTTCCTTCCCCTGCTGTTGCAAGTCATGGTACGAACTTGTCCTTCACCTGAACTTAGGAACGTTCTGCCGTTGAGATGATGGGAAGAGAGAGGAAGCTTTCACTCACTTTGGTGCCACGGTAGAAATCCTGCACAGACCACGCTGACRGGAACTGCTGAGCCCTGCTCTGATGGCCGTAAAGGTTGCCTACAGCTTTGCAGACCTCACCTTGAAGGCTTTTCAATCACATCACCTCCAACTCATGTGCTGTAGTAACTGCTTTAATAAGGTGAGGTTTCATAAAGTCACTTGTAGAGAGAAAAAGCTTGTGCATTACTCSCAAGGTTCTTTCTTCAACCACCCCTACAGCCCCCATGTCAATGAGGACGGGAACAATCGCACAAAGTAAAGAGCAAAGGATTTCTGATAAGAATTGCTTAGTACTGGGGCTGATTGACTCTCTCTGACACCTTAAAGCCTCCTGCATCAGGTAATGCCTTTCCTGAAGCCACTGCTGGGTCTGGTTGATAAGGGTACTTGAAATGCTGAAAGYTGTGATCTTGTTAAAAAGGGTCAAAAGAAGCAATCTTAGTAACATTTCAATGGTTGGATTATTGCTACTGAAGAGAGCAATAAATGCCACTTACAACTAAATTTTCCACTTCATCCGAGGTGCGGATAACTGTTCTTCTGATACCTTTCCCCCAAGGAAAGCTCTGCAGCAGAAAGGGAAGGAAAGTAATTACATATTTAAAGGCACAGCTGTCTTAGATAAATTCAAGGCAATAAGGAGAGAGAGAGAGARAAAAAAAAAGAATGATTTGCAGAGATTTTATTTATTTAATTTCTTTGATTAAACCAGGAAAACTATCCCCAGTAACTCAAATTAATTTCTTAAAATCAGCAAAGATGAATAACTGTATTTACAAATTTTCTTTCATGTGTGTGCTGCACCTTTAAATGCCTCAATCAGTATTCCTCAGTGCTCAGCWGATGTACACCTTGTTACCCAGGATGTGTGGGCATTGCATTTATATTTTTCCTTTCATGTTTGTCTTTTCTAAATATGAAAGATGAGCTGGAGAGGCTGAATTCATCCCTGACCAGCCACAGGGGGCAGAGCAGGGGAATTTCCATTTCCATCAGTGGAAAACAGTAGGTTTGACTCCACATGATCTGGAATAAGACAAACCCAGGTGATATCTTACTTCTTGAAACTGGACTATACAAACAGTCTTTGAATCAGCTTTATTCAAGGTTGATCATCTACATGCTGTAGGAGCAGCAGATCTCTTCTGACTCCCAGAAACCAATAGGCACCACCCTTTTTTTTTTTTTTTTAATAATGCTAGAAATTCTAAGTATTGCTTATGGTGTGGGGGTTGTCCAGGTCTGGAGTGGAGTTTCTCCAAGCAGGAGGTTTACAACAGTGTAGGCTGGGGCAAACTTCAAGGCAACTTGAATTTCTGGAAGGCTCGGCAGAGAGACAAAACCGCTGATGCTCTGCTCTGTGTTGGCCCCATATCTTTTCCTAGTTATTCCCTGAATCAAAGCAATGAGAGTTTAAATGCAAAARCTCACTTGCTTATTATTTAGGGAATAGCAATACTGGAGGTTGTGAGAAGAGACGAGCTTGTAGAGAGTTTTAAAGTCCTTACCTGAGGCTCAGCCCCAARCTAATGTAATCACACAACTTTAGGGATCACCTGCATTTCACATCCACCTGGCTCAGTGTCTGTAGAGAACAAACTTATGTCTCACTATAGGGCTTTGTAAAGGCATCCTGCATATTATGGAGGCTGAATCACAGACRGGACTTTGAACATAAATAAAAAATAATAATAAATCTGCCAGCATTTAGATATTGTAAGATTTTCAAGACCAGCCTGGATAAAGCCCAGAGCAACTTGGTCTGACTCCACAGTGGACTGTGCTTTCGGCAGGAGGTTGGACTAGAGATCTGCTGAGGTTCCTTCCAACCTGAATTATCCTGTGATCACATGGWGACTCCCAAACTGTCATCTGAAATGACCCCCTAAACTTAATTCGGATATCCCATGCAACTCATAATATAGATGATTTTAAATCCCATATTAATTAAATTAATGGGCTGGGGGAATCAGAAGTGTTTTTGATGCTTCCTTTAGCGCTAGCTGGACCAGCATGCTCTACCATATAACTTAGCACTGTTTAATCACATAGCTGTGTCAGTCCCTAGTCTGCATCTTGCTCTCGTACATGGCATGGAGCAAGTTTTCCGCGGTCAGCATGACTTAGCACACTCCTGAGTCACAGAAAGGAGCAGGACAGCGATGCTGTGCTGTGCTATAGGTTGGTGCTGACCCCTCTACTCTCATCACATCCCGCATGGCAGCATGCTACGGGTTATCGGGGTATCCCACTCGAGGTCCTCAGGCAACCTGGAGACACATCAGGTCCACAGACACCTCCTCACCCRTACCATGAAATTTCCTTAATACCTAGGAAACACCTAAGGATGTTCATGCCAAACCTGACAGAAAGCCACAAGTTATTTGTCTCCAGGACAGGAGAATCCATCAAGGAAGCTGTTTAACTAAGCAGAATATATATATATAATTATTTCAATTTTCATTGTAATGAATTTAATGCTATTCTATTACTTTTTTTTWAATTTTTAATTTGCAGACATTTTTACTTTCTGTTGGAAAGAGAAAGCAAGTGTGGATGTGAACAGCTAGCCTAGTTGTTAGGACAAACCCTAATAGGATATTATATACAGGTGATTATTCAGTGCAAAATAGTCCATGAACTGGAAGTCAGATAAATCCCTGAAACAGGAAGTTATATACATATATATATATTGTGTGTGTATATTTATATATATTTTATATATATATATATATTCTTAATGTTATGATACAAGCAAATTATAATAAATAGCACGATAGAAACAAGGCCTACATCATATACAAGAAAGATTATCGTAAAATTCTGCAATGCTTACAGTGGACAAAATGGCATGGAAAAAACAACAGGTTTCAATGTCCTTGGGGCTGGAAAGAGATCTTTTGTTGATTGATGTGTTTGTTTTTGTTAACTACTTTATTCTATTCTGCTCCTTTTCTTTCTTCTTTTCTAACATATTACTTCTTCTGTTATTATTTTACAGGCATTTCTGCATCCCGATCTGCTGAAGGTGCAGTTTCTTGTCACTGTGACATTGGTTGTGTGACCCAGGAAGCCCTGTATCCACTGAGTCTGTAAATTTGGAGTTCAGCACAGTTTGCTCAAATTCTCTGCTGACTGATAAGCCTCCAACTCTATYCACAAGTCTTTTTAGTCCAGGGACCTAATTTAGTCAAACTGGATAATGTCAGGCAGGCTGTCAGAGCCACCTTATGGCTCTCCACTGACTAGTTACGGAGTTTAAATACTTCATTTAGGAAGACTGGWTCATTTCCCACCAATTCCTTCTATTCTTAATACCATCCTCCCTTCCTTCTCCACTCCACTTACTTAAAACACTACATATGAGGTTTGCCCATGCCTAAATTAGAAGCTAAATTAGTCACACTAGACTTGAGCCATTGTAAACAACCACATTATTTTCTGTTTCGTAAAACCAAAAAAGTTTGTTCTCTAGACTAGAAGCTCATTCTTTGCCCTGTTTCCTGTAATCTGTCTCTGTTCTGCAATGGAAAACTGCTAGGAAAAAAAAAAAATCAGCACTAAAATAAAGACCTTGTGTGCACGTGTTAGTGCATAACTAGAGAGCCGAGGTACAAATGGGCGTGCAGCACTGACCTGCTTCTSGTGCGTGAGTTTGTTACCAGGCCAGGCTAGCCAACAAGCTGGTGGGTAAGAAGTTGGAAGCAAGTCCTAAGATGATCTATTTGCAATGCAACACATTTATGTTTTTCTTAAAAATGACAGAGTGGGAGCCACATGAATTTGGGTTTATGAAGATCATGCAGGTCTTAGTGTTTACTTTTAGCCCTCACCCTACTCTTATACAAACCAGTGCCGTACTGAAATATGCTGGGTATTTTGGTTTGCAAAAATGAAGAGGTTATGGCATATTCCAGACCTCRTGCTCCTCATGTTACACCTAAAATGTTGATGACATTTACAGAAATAACTGTTTATCTATGTATTATCACAAACTGGATCACTTTGCCTGTTACCTTGTACCCCTCATTTAATTGCAATTAAACCTTTTGTGAATTTGTATTAAATAATATATTAATAAGCAACTATACGTTTGCTCTGCCATTGCAATCAGTAWYTAAAATTTCCTGTACAATYTTGTGATAATATACCTACTGATTAGGAAAAAAAAATCTGGCATCTTGCAGTGGGGTTTATATTGTGAGTGTTTGGTGTACTCTAACATCATCTTGCAATTATTACGAAATTCTTTTTTATAACTTTTTGAAGCCATAGCACCTGGGGAATAATATCACACATGACAAATTTGTATCTGCCATCTGTTCATGTATGGAAACAGATGGGGGGAGGGTTCAGATAGAGGTGGGACCAATATTGTGTTTAACAGGATGATCTTTTGTTGAAGGCACTAATTTAGGATTGAGAAGATCTGTGCTATTCTGTCTCTGGCAAAGAGTTTCTGAATARTCTTGAGCAAGTCATTTAATCTATTTCTTCCTCATCTCTGTAATTAAAATGGTATTAATGATGATATCGGGGAGGATCTCATCTTCATTGRTAAAGATGAGTCCACTAGACTAGCAGCTAATAGGTAACTAGGAATCAGTGATCAAGTTCTCATCTTTATAATATGTGCTGAACAAAAGATGATCCAGAACCGCAAAAAGGTTAATTTACCCCAAACAAGAAAACTTAGGAGTATAAATGAGAGGAAAGATATGTTTATGATAAAGAACATGAATGATAATTGGGAGTTTTGTAGGAAGAGTTTAGTAGAGAAGGTGATAATACTACAACTTTTCTGTCAAGAAACAGTGCAGCCCGGTTACCTGAATTCTCAGATATTTTAGCCCTACCGTAAGGAAAACATTTAAGAAAATAAATTACTTAACACTCCTCCAAGTCTCACTTTGAGAACAAGCCTCATTGGCAAAGGTATCTGCCTTAATGAAATATGCATAACCATTTGACGTAACCTCAAATGATATTTAAACAAAACAGAACAAAAAATCAAAATCAACATACAAATCATAATGTGCGTATTAAAAGGATTAAGAGTATTTATCTGACATTTTAATAAGCCGACATCCGGGTAATGCTGAATTTCATGTTTCTCACAGGATCCTGTAAAGATCAAAACTTGCTTTTTATGTTATTCAGAGTTAACACTAAAGATCTGGAGTAAACGTAAAATTATTGATAATAAAATTATTGGATAACTTAAATAAAGGTGTACTAAAGTCCTCTTTAATAAGTACTAATACTAACCTAACTGGCTAGTTTACTTCAAGCATGACGAGTTTTTATAGAGCCTAACAAGAAATTAGACATTGGGGGGGGGGGGGGGGGGGGGGAAGAGAGTCATTCAGTCTTGCAGAATGAAAAAATAGGGGCTTCCCTCCTGAAAGCGATGTCTCTGAAGAGGCTTATTCAGGCAGCTCAGGTGATGTCTCAGCCTACTTGTCTTGCTTTTCTGGAAGCACCATTGCTATCCGACCGGGGCAATCATTAGATCTGTTGTTCTCTCACTATCTTGAATACATAAATATATATATATATAAAGAAAAGGGTCTCATTTTCATTTCACACTGCAGTGATACACATCACCAAACCCACATGCACTATGTTTTGGGGGGTTTTTTAGGGGGAGGGAGGGGGAGTGAAATGACTATGAAGCTTTTCCAGATATTTCTACATAGCAGATACTGGGTTTTATACAGAAAGAAGTCACTTTCCGCAATTTGCTCTTCCTCTCTGTCTCAGGAAGCAGGGAATATAAAATTAGAGTGCTCCCCAGATCAGAGAAGTGAAACGGAAGAAATCATCCCGACATCACAAAGACGCAAAGACATTGGCTATATCTTCCTGCTGAACTTATGCAATTTCTTTGAGGGAAAAGAGGAGCCCAAACTTCAGTAAGACCCAATATGAAAGGATTTGTCCTTGAATCACTAACGTCTCTTTAAGAGCATGTAAGGCCACCAAAAGAAAAAAAAAATCAAGAAATTCAAGTTTGATGTGGTAAGTGGAAAGAAGAGTCTCTCTTCAGGCTCAGTATTGCTTTTTTAAGACACATATGAGAGTAAGAAGACAAAGAGGGTTGTTTCTTTCAAAACAAACTCTCTACTTGCCCCTTCGGGAGTCAATCCAGCCACCCTCTTGAAAGCGCACAGGCGGAGCATGCAGGCTTTGCCATTCCTGTATGGTAGTGCCACAGAGTGAAAAATATCCCATATGTCCCAAACTGCCTCAGCCCTTTGGGCCTACTGTGCACATCCTGAACCAYAGCAAAGCTCTGGGTGGGGAGAAGGGATTGCACTGCTGTGAACTCAGAGCGAGRTGCAGAGCTGGTGCGGCCTTCTTCCACGCATCAGAAGAAAGGAAGCAGCTGAACTAAGAAACCACCAAGGTTGCCATATCTGCGATGTGCTCTCAAGACAGCTATAACTCTAAGTTCCTTCCTTCCTTCCATCCTTCCATCCACCCTTCTCTCCATACTTGTGTCGTTCCTTGCATCCTTTTGTCCTTCCTCACTTCACTTCCACTTCCACCTCCGCATATAATTCCACACCTTTTGCCTCTACTAGTGCTTTTTACAGGTGAGGAAGAGGCAGAGTAGCACTGGAGAATGCTCCAGATATGCTGAAACACAAAGATGCACCTTCAGTCTAGGATACGACATAAAATGAAATTGCGGGGAGAAAGTCCAGCTTTGGGAAATCACTGAATGCATTTGGCTGTGGACATCTCAAAATGGATTGTTCTTCCTACCTTATAAAAACATCTCTTTTTTTTTTTTTTGCTAGTGTTGTGAAATCAAATCCTGTATTTCAGGGGAAATACATTGATTTGACAGCAACACTGAGAATACTGAGATAGGTGAAAAAGGAGTTTATATTGACAAATCACAATCAAAGGAGAGTCTTTACCTATTTCCTCCACCCTACTGAAGCCCCCCCCCCTTTTTTTTTCTTGCTGTATAATAAATGTTGTTAAAGAGACCCAATATTCATGTTAATTCATTTCAGGGAGATTGATCTAGCAAAATAAGAAACTATAATAACCAGAGGCTCTGATTTTGCTCTTCTTAGCAAATTTCATTTTCCTGGACTTTTGTATCTATAGGCTCTTATGCAAACATCAAATTCCATAAAATGGTTAGATTATAAGTAAATTATATGCTTTCCAGGCCTAATTGACTAAACAATCATCTTCATATCCAGTCTCAAGATTCCTTTCATCTTCCTGATGTACAAGATGTGTAAAATTATTCCAGGATTTCTTTTCTGACTTCTTTTTTTGTGCAGCCTAGCTTTGGTAAGCATTTTTATACCTAAATATCTTATCTACCAGTTGTTAGTATGAATCTTTATGAACATCCAGCCAACGTCCTTCCTGGCACTGAAACTACAGATAGTTTCTTTATTTGAAGCAGATCTTGTGAGCTACAGACACAATGAGATCTATATAAGCAGATGTCTACATCAAACGCAAGTTGGGAACCTGAGCTTCCTGATGGAGGAAGGTAGGGTCCCCTGGGAGGTCACCAGAAACATCTTTCTTAGGATGCCATTAATATACGCAGCTCCTTTGGGCACCAACTTAAAACACTTGAACCTCTCTCAAAATCTGTCCCTGCCAGGAAACACTGTGTGTGCCTTGCTGCATAACACTAAATCAAGTGTTAGGCACAATCACACAGTCACTGAAGTTTCACGTTAAGGGTTTCATTAAAGTTGAATGCAGCTACACCAACTCTGAATTTGATCGACTGGGTAAAACCCAAACAAACCTAGACAATAGGTGTAAACATCACCCACGGGCCACCAGAATTTCCAATTAAATTCACAGAAGTCACAGCAGGAAAAATGTATGCATCTCTGCAATTCGCAATTCAATGAACAAAATGAATAATGACATAAATTCCCAGAGCCAAACCTTCTAAATCAGTAAGAATGTTACTGGAGACACTAGCCAAACAACTCTTTTTTTTTTTGCTATGCTTTAGTTTAGCTAATCAAGCTACAAATGCTCTGATCAATGCAGAAGACCAGCAAGCTTTTTTTGACAAGCGGACCAAGGTGTACACAACAGATTTAGCAATCTGATCATTCATTCTGGGCAGGTGCCAGATGTCTCATGCGAAAGCGTGGCGTAAAAAGGCCATAAACAGGACAGGGAGTGCAACGCAACCCGAGCTATGCAGGCACCAATTGATTCCTGGATAGCTGTAATAAGGCTAACACATGAGTAAATGTCTCATTACCGAGTCGAGTCTTATATTTCAGCGCAGGGGCCAGACCCTTAGAGGATGTAAATGAGCATCAGCTAGCTGTGGATTTGGCACACTAATTTGTCAGACACTACATCCTTCGGGCGAACAATAGCTCTTCCCTCCTTCACAATCTTGCAAATAAGGAAGCGGTTTCGTGGAAAACTGGCATTTACTTCCATTCCATGAGGAGAAATAAATCTAATGCTTAATCTCACTTGTGTTCATGCACAGCTTCCCCTCCCACCTGCTGTCCTTGTTGAGCAAGAACTTACAGGTTCAGGGCCTCGGGGCAGGGGTGTCATGATTAGCAATGTAGCCCTTAAAGCTAAAGTAGTTTGACAGTTGTTCCATTTGGTAGCATTTACTTCAGCAGTAAATTGAAATACCTTAAGGAATAAGCACTAAACTCAGACAATACACTGTGATCCCCAATCAAATTCTGGAACTGAATTACACTTGAAAACAAAATTGTTTCAAATCATTTTTCTTGCTTCACTTACCTGTCAAGATCCAATATCAGCCCTCGAATTTTATTGCTTCTAAAATTTTCCTTGCTGTTAAAAACAGATTGAATTTTCATAAGGCCAAGCTATTTTTGAGAGAGAAGGGAAAACAGCGAAAGTCTGACATTCTAAATTGATTATTGGTTTTCTGATAGAGAAGAAGCTGACAGCCCAGCCTGTCCCATCAAAGGGGAAGCCATCCCTTACCAAAGGGAGACAACCAAAGTGAAAACTATTTCAGAACAYAGTATGTAGATGCATGAGAGTGCCCATTTCTTTTATGTTGCTCCTCGTCACATTTGCTGATGTGTGATGCAGCRCTTTGCACCCGGGTGAGTGGATAAGTGAGCTGAGAATCATGCAACAGGACTTTGGGTAGGTTTGCAGTACACAGGTAGCAACATTATGATACTCGAAACTCCTGCTTAACTGTCATCTAGACTCCAAGGAAGCTTTCCCTGGTGGCATAGGCTTTGTGTACACATACAGAAACATAGAAAAGCTTAGTTTCGAAAGTACCTCTGGAGGTCCCTCCTGCTCCAAGCAAGGCTAGCTTTAAAGTTAGATCAGGTTCTTCAAAGTCCTGACAAATTGAGTTTTGAACACACCTGAAAACAGAGGCTCCACAGTCTCTCTGGGCCACCTGCTCCTGTGGACAGCCGTTCCCCTTGTGACGGACTTTTTCCTCATGTCCAGTTGGAATTTCCCTTTTCTGTCTTCAACAGTTGTCTTTTGTCCTTTCATTGTGCACTTCTGAGCAGAGTCTGGCTCCAACTTTTTTGTAACTTCCCATTAGTGATCTGAAAACAGTCATTAGATGCCCCCTGAGCCTTCCCTTCTCCACCCTAAACAAACCCAGCCTTTCCTTGTACAGCATTGCTCCAAACACTAACCATCTTAACAGCACCCTGCTGGACTAGCTTCAGTTTGTTGACATGTCCCTTGCACTGGAGAGCGTTAAATCAGACACAGTGCTCTACGTGTGGTCTTCAAAGTGCCAAGAAGGGGGAATAGTCACTTCTCTTGCTGCCCTGGACGTGACATTCCTCGTACAGCCCAGTGTGCAGCCAGCCTGCTTAGCTGCAAGGGTGCACTGCTGACCCCCCGTAAATCTGTTCACGAGGACGCTCAAGAGCATCAGTCCTTTCCTGCAGTGCCATCACACCACCTGCCAGGCAGCCCCCGGACCATGGTGTTGTAACTGGGGCTATTGCATCTCGGGTGCAAGGTCTTGCATTTGTCTGTACTGAACTCTGTGAGGTTTCTGTCAACTTCTCCAGTCAATCAAGAGCCATCCAAATGGCAGCTCTGCCCTGCAGGGAAATGATTGCTCCCTGCAACTTGGCATCAACCGAAGACTTGCTGAGGGTTCATTCCCTCCCACTGTCCAGGTTGTTAATGAAGATGTCAAAAAATATTGGCCAAGAAACATCTTAGGGTCTATGACCTAAGTCAAAATGGGATCTAGAAGCAGGATACATCATCTCTAAGGAGTTTGATCTGGTAGTTCTCACAACAGATGTGAAGATTTGTTCAGTATCTGAGAGAACACAGCAACAACTGCTGCTTATTTTTAAGTGCAAGCAGATCAACCTCTTTATAGAGAATTCACCTAGAGTAGCCCTTGTGCCTGAACAACTTCAAACCCACAGCTTTCATCTTTGCAGCACATCCCTTAGCCAGGAGCCTATTCAGGATGAGAGGGAAGGTAGGTTCCTGTTGAATTTGCTTCACTTTGTAGAAAAGAACTCAGGACTGATCAGGTCAGAGAGAGTGRAGAAAAACTGAGAAAGAATTTCTGCCTGGGCAGTCCTCTCAGAGAGGAGAAGTGTGGGTTCCTAGGGCTGTTTTTATATTTTGCATTAAACATGAAGCCCCATTCATCCTTTACTTGAGAGAGGAAGAATAACAGTCCTCACTCCCTATTGTTCCAGTTATTCATTCAGGTCTCAGATTCAGCGAGAAGTAAATCTCAGATGTTACTTGTTGGGATCTTTGTTACTGGTTGCACTTGTTTCTAAATTGGTAAAGACTTGCACAGTATCTTACCTAGTAAAGCAGAAGCCTAAGTGAAGTGTTACATAGAGATAGCTGTTCAGAAACCAAATACTGGAAGTTAAACAGTCGGAATTCATCTCCTASTGATATGACTTGAACTTTTTTATAGAACACATTGGAGAAACTCCAAGAATCTGCAGTGGYCACAGTGGGCTTGATTTCACTCACCAAAATCTAGGATCAATAGTTAACAAAATAATTATAGATTAATAGAATCATAGAAAATAAAAGTGAAAGCGGCCATGGGGTTAATCGCATCCACCTTCACATGTATCTCACCCATATGAGATGAAAAAGGCTTGGAACAGATAGGAAAGCTGCCTTGGGAGTATATATTTCATGGGGAATGAACAGTGGAAAGTAGATGGCTGTTTAAATTCAGTTAGACAGTCATATTTTATTTTGTTATATGGAAAGCCAAGTATCTAAGTCACATTTAAAAATGTGGCTGTCATCAAATGCCAATACCAAATAGCTGAGGAGTGACACAGGCTTTTACTCATGCCTTAATTATTAATAGTCTTGCTTTGTAGAAATAAGACCTTAGAAAAGCTGTCAACTCATGCACAGAATGGCGATTTAGTGGCATCTCACCTCCCTATCAGGCAGTATCTCCCAGATTTGCTCCATGGCTTGGGCAAGGATTTCTCTGGAGCTGGAAGACTGTTGTGAAGCACTACGGCTGTTGCTGCTGTAGAGTGGTGTCTTACCTTTCGGTGCAGCTGACATCCCTCCAGTCCTGAAACTGTATGAACTATTGCAGTAGACAGCAAAGCTGGTCTCCTGCCACTTCCCACTCAGTCCCCAAAGCTGCTGTAGAGCAAGCAGCTCCAATTTGATCCCAGTTGCCCTGGCTGTCTGGAGTTGCCAAAACCAGTAGCCTGATAGAGACGAGGTTGCCACAGCTCCCTGTTCCTGAGTCCAGCCAGTAACAAGGCTGAACATGTATTCCCAGTTGGCACACACACAAACGCATATACAATACACAAACACCTATGCACACAGCTGGCCATGCAGACCAGCAGAGGCAGAAAACAGAGCTCACACAAACACAAACAGCACCAATGACTCTTTCTGCTCCCCTCTCTGGCTGATCAGGATAAAGATCCATTAGTGGAAAATAGCAGGAAAGTAGCGGGACTTAGACACTCAGTCTACCCAGGAGCTGGCCCTTGGACCCTCTGGTCTCCAGTTACCTCATGCACAGAGACACACTCATGCAAATGGGTCTCTCAGTCTATCCCCAGACCCCAAAGTCTTCCCAGTAACTGGCCTGGGCCCTGTGGTCCCTCCAGTACCCAGCTCACGGACCCTCTGGTCTTTCAGTCTCTCCCAGACTTGTGGCTACTTCAATACTTGGCTTTATCCCCTTATCCTTCTATTTTCCCATCCTTGTTTCTCCCCAAACCACCTTGATCCCTCCCTTTCTCCACCTTTGGTCCTTCCCATAACCATCCCGTAATAAGTCTTGTGCAGTCCCCAAACACTGCTCCCCGGCATCCCATAAGGAGTCCCATATGCCTCAGCAGCACCCACATTGGTCTGCGAGGTGACAGGGAGCCACTGCCATGAATCACTGGTAGGGGTCCCTGGCCCACGGGCTGACGGTCTCCTGGGATAACCCCGGGGGGCCAGGGCCAAGGCTCATGTCTCTGGCTGGGTTATTGGGGTTCCTCCATGAATGCTGTGCTCCTTTGTGTGTGTGGAGACGAGCTTGTTACCACTTAACCTGACACTGATCTTTAGAACTGACGTCTCTGTCACTTCTAGATAAATTCTGAACGATGCCAAAAATCAGAAAATCCTGACCTGCCTTGATCTTCTCCTTCAATGGCCTTTTCTCTCCGTGTTCCAGTTCTTCTCTTACGTTTTTGTTTAAAAAGATGTAGAGCACCAAGACTGTTTGATTTACAATTCTGCTGTGAATCTACAACCAGAAAAAAGATAGAAAGAAAGAAAGTAGGAAAGAAAGGAGGAAACAGCTAAAAGCTTTTTAAACATCCTGATGACAACAGAAACTTATTAGGTTTTTTAGTACATAATAAAAGCATATGTGTSTCTATTTTTCCTTATCAGGGAGGTTTTCAAGTGACACCATCAGCAGGAAGAACTATTTTCTTTTGTAACTCTGCTGTTCTTTTCTCCCATACTCCCCTTTTCATATATTTTTCCTTTTTTGTCTTCAAGGAAATAGGATTAGACTTTACTAACACCAATAACAAAATCTTCAGACAATCTAGACTAATTTATAACTAATAAATAAGGCAGTTTATGTGCT
Source organism: Apteryx rowi (assembly GCF_003343035.1). Lineage (NCBI taxonomy): Eukaryota > Metazoa > Chordata > Aves > Apterygiformes > Apterygidae > Apteryx > Apteryx rowi. The sequence goes on along the minus strand of NW_020449119.1, from coordinate 678,140 downwards.
CTGTGCTACCATCAAATACACTGGAAAAGAAAAAAAAAATAGTTGCAGTAGCTAAAGGGAATGAGTTATTGAGAAGCTAACTTCTCTCCAGAAAGGGTAACTATTACCATGTGGAATAATTTTTGAAAAACTGCTAAACACTTTCTCTCCCTTTATTTTTTATTTTTCCTTACAAAATTACTTTGCAGCTAAATGAAAAGTGAATGAAAGACCTTGTTAAAATGAAATTCTTACTCAATACTCTACATATTTCAAGGCTTTAACGTTTTTTTCTATCTCTTCCTCCCATCTCTTCCAACACACACATTCTCCTTACTCTTCATGTATTTTTAATGAAAGGTTTAACACATATTTAAAGGTTTCMCATAACTCAGCAAGATGCAGTCCCTATACATTAATCCCTCATACCTTTTGTAACCATCTCTTGTTTAACAGTGAGTGACATGGTCAAGGTGCTAGCTTTACCTGACTTCCATCTATCCTGGCAAGACTGACACTTGAAGGAAAAGAAAAGGCTCCATTAAAAAAAATATACTAAGTCAGTCCTAAAGATTTCAGGATTGCAGTACACTGCTGTTACAAGGGTGAAAAAAAAAAAGAGCTATGTACACTTTTAATAACAACAATCTGACAGACTTTAGCAAGCAGTCAGAAACAGTTAGTTAGTGTTTCACAGACTGTCATCAAATCACGAAATTTATGGGAACCTGAGACCCAGCGGAAGGCTGATGTCTTTGAAATGAGATCCAAAGGTCAGGACATCACCGGGTGCTTCCCTTACCAACCCTGAATGCAACACTATTCAAGCTTTATAGCTGCCCTATCGTGGGAGGATTATTACCAGGAACTACCATACTGTGAACTCAACAATTTGTATAAGGCCCTTTTATATCTTTTCCTTAGCTAGTGACTCCAACTCCTGTCTAAGATGTATTTGTGTAAACACCCAAACTGATACTCTCCCTTGGTTTTTATTTAGACCTGTCCACTAGAATATAACAGAGGGTGCAGGCTGCCTCTTTCAGGTCTCCATTTCTAYTGCTAGCTAGGACAAATCTTTTGCTATCTCTTTTGAGCCAGCTTCTTCATTTTCATTTGCAAATCTCTCTAAATGGAATTCTCCAGCCTGGATTTAGCTTGTGTTTGTGGCCAGATGTCATCTTCTTGTTTTTACTTGGCTGTTACTGCAGAAAAATAGGTTGGAGACTTAAAGTTTGTTTCATCCGACTGCATGTGCATGGCCAATCTTAGCTCCTGTTATAGTCAGTGAAAAGGAAATAGATCCTTCTTGGTGCAATACAACTTAGACTAAAGTAGATATTTAAAAATAGGGCAGACAAATCACTTCCTGAAAAAAACTCATTCTCTCCACTGACTATAATGAGAATCTAGGGTGATTAGCTTAGCTGTAGATGTCTAATTTAAAACTAAGTGAGACGAAGCCAACCTCCATCATCTAGCCAGAGAAAAATTTGTTCTTGATTTTCTAAATACTGCCAGGACTGTATCTCCTTGCTTCTCCACTAGCCTCTAGCTAAAAGCACAGCACTACGGAGAGAGGCATAGCTTTGTAGCTAAGTGGATCAGACTCTGACACCACTACAACTGCAGTTACTGATCTGCCTCTCCTGACATTTGAAATGGGTCAGTAAAGGTAGGGGTCATTTCTCTTTTCTTGTCCTGTTGGTGAAGAATGGAGTTTTGGAATGATGTGGATCCCCTGTGGAATGCAGCATAAATATCAGAAAGTGTCAAAAAGTTGGCCTATTCTCTCATCCTCATTTGAAGAGACAGGTACACAGAACCTGCCACAATTAATCATCTGCTTCCTAACTAGCTTTGGTCAACCTGAGAAGCCTAGGGCTGTTGTTGTCCTAATTCTGTACAAAGAATAGATCTATATTCAGATCTGCAAGCAAACTGGTCTTTCAAATCACTGTACTTAGTGCCTAGATGAGAAAAGGGAACTGATCTAATGGTTTATTGATCCAGTCCCAAATGGCAGGGCAAATGATCTTTCATGGCAAAGTCTGTGAACTATCCTTCATTTCTCCCTGGATTAGCACTTTTCTTTTTCCTTAGATTTAAAAATAAAATTTAGAAATGCAGTCTTTATTAACCACAGCATTTTTAAATTAATATTCCCACAGAATATTTGCCATAGTTAAAATGCTTGTATAGATAGGTGTCATCTTGTTAGTCCTTCATAATCATATACCAGTGTGATAGCAAACTTTATTGAGTCAAGTACAGTATGTAGATAGATGACTGTGGAGGCCCTTATTCTTGATAACCATTATTTAGTTCACAGTTCGCTGTGCCACTCACTCCTTGAGCCACACTGCAGCTGCTGCATCATCTTATTTGCAATTCCTGCCCCAGGAGACTGTGTGTCTGCTCAAAGAGAAGCCTTCTCTTACCTTGGTGCATCATTGCTGCCTGTTTGTGGCTGAGTTCAAAAGTGTTGTTGTAGTCACTCAAGTGTAAATTTGTTGTGTCCTTGACTCATTCCCTTAGGCATGCACATCCCTTCTTCCCTTGATCCAGTTTATTCTTTAGGAACTATATAGGCATTTCTTCATTATCTGGTAAAACCACATCTTCATCCAACAAAGCTAGTCCTTAGAATAAGAGCAGAACATTACAATATCTCACAGACTCATAGAATCACAGAGTGGTTGAGGTTGGAAGGGACCTCTGAAGATCATCTAGTCCAACCCCCCTGCTCAACCAGGGTCACCTAGAGCACATTGCACAGCATCGCATCCAGGAGGGTTTTGAATATCTCCAGAGAAGGAGACTCCACAACCTCTCTGGGCAACCTGTTCCAAAGCTTTGTTACCCTCACAGTGAAAAAGTTTTTCCTCATGTTCAGATGGAAGCGTCTGTGTTTCAGTTTGTGCCCGTTGCCTCGCGTCCTGTCRCTGGGCACCACTGAAAAGTGYCTGGCTCCATCCTCTTGACACCCTCCCTTYAGATACTTGTACACATTGATAAGATTTCCTCTCAGCCTTCTCCAGGCTGAACAGGCCCAGCTCTCTCAGYCTTTCCTCATAAGAGAGATGCTCCAGTCCCCTAATCATCTTTGTAGCCCTTCGCTGGACTTGCTCCAGTAGTGCCACATCCCTCTKGTACTGGGGAGCCCAGAACTGGACGCAGCACTTTCAGTGTGGCCTCACCAGGGCTGAGCAGAGGGGAAGGTCTCATCACTCGTCACATCTTATCATGCATCACATTTTGTCCCAGGGACACTACAGGGACCCCAAAGAAGATGCGGTAAGGCCAAGTACTAAGTGGTGTAAACCCACAAGTCTGCCCCAGAGAGGGCTACCCCTGAGCAGCATGGAAGTGAGCTAGTTCAAACTGCCCAGCCTGGGATTCACTTTCTGCTGCGGTCCTCAAAGACAGACATTACTACTCTGTAAAAACCAGCATGAGTTTTCACACCACTTTCAGGTGTAAGCGCAGTGTGAGTGATGGATATGAGAAGATGGTATTTTAAAAAATTCCAGCTGGAATCAAACACTTCACTTAGAAGACAGGTAGAGAAGACAGTGGACAGATGCCCATTATAAAGCTTGGGCATCTCCCTACCATTGACCTGTTATAAGAGCTTAAACTTGTCACTCATCTTCTCATGCTCCAGTTCCACAGTTATAAAATGGGCTTGCAATGTTATTTGTAAGGGTTATTTGTAAGATTTTTGTGTTTGTATGTGTACATGTGTTTTTTTTTCTTTGTGTGTGTGTGCGTGTGATCTGTATGAAGAGGCTGTTTCATCTCTGTGGAACTCTTGATGGACTTCTATTTTTCTTACTGAGATGGGCATACAACTGTATTTCTGAGGATAGATACATTTAAAATATTTTGATTTGTGTTTAATATAGAAAGTTTAGGGAAACCCAAAGGAATATTTCAAACAGTTTTCATAGTTGTCAATTAGCTCTAGCCATTCTACCTTCATTTTCATGTTAGCCAAAACAAATTTAAATAGGTGTAATATCATTTTGCATGATTATTGTAACATATATTCTGTCATCTCATTGAGAACGTAAAGTACCTTTAATCAATTTTCTCTCTTTTCCTTCATGAGGATTACAGTAATTCTTTAAGGAGAGTGAAAAAATAAAACTAACCATCCTAGATTCTATTTTTGACAAACTTACACTGTTCTTTTTAAATACATTTTTCTCAAAATGAGTGTACAGTTTACTCAGAATATAACACTTTTCTCCTTAGTTCCATTTCTGAAAACAAATGAACATGAAAAATCCCATTGATTTTTGCCAACTACTAATTGATTTTAGGCAATTAGTCAGAGATATTAATGTAACTAGTTAATTAGCTAACTACCCAATATTTCCTATAAATTGCACMTAGTGTGCTAGTAAAGCTTTGATTTGCATTCCTGGATGGATTTGCCATAGTTTGTGTTTTGTTAATGATTCCACTTTTTCTGGAAAAGAATGTTGAAAGAAAGGACAGGGCAGGTTCCTTCAAATAAGATATCTTAATTTTTTTTAAATATATTTTTCCTGGAGCTTAACCAGTTTGTGGGGTACTAATCAAACTTGACATTTCTGGAACGACCTCAGTAGATCCCCAGTCCTCTGCTTCTCTCTTTCCAACTTACTCTTTATATTACTACTGTGAAACACACCAAAAATCCATATATGCAATGCCCAGCTTTTAAATACAACTAGGCTAGTTTAAATCTATTGAAATATTTGCCTGCTTAAAAAGTTAATCAAATGCTTATGTATTCCTCTGGACTGAGAATACCCTGCTCCACATCAAGCAAGATCAAATCATCTGAGGAGGCACAATCAGGCCTTGCTTGTGTGGTCCACTTCAACTTTGGTGTTTCTGTAGCTCCCCACAGCTCAAACAAATGCAAGTAATGCTCAAACCCCTTAATTTTTTTTTCTTTCTCCTGCTTTATTCAGTGAAAAGGAGGGACTGGGCGATCTGTTCAAACACCTTTTTCCCTTGTTAGACCAAGGAGCATGCAGCAGATACATAATGAGTTTAAGACTTCCTGGATTACAGACCGAAGACCATAGGCCTAATTATGTACTTTTCTGGCTCATGACCAAGTCTCTATCTAGCATTGAAAACATTGAAAAATGTGCCTGCTGGCAGGAGAGGGCCAGTAACCAATTCAAAATGATATTTCTCAGACTCTAGAACAGAATGGGATTCATCTACAATGTGGACAGCTGAACTGAGCTGGGTTCCCCTTATAATCAAAGAAAAGAAATTGGTGTCTATAAGGCAAAATTAATTTGATTAATATCAGTATGACCTATGTCATTTCTAGGACTCTACTAACTATTTTTAGTTGATTATCACTTCTAGGATGTCTAATTCATGTGTAAATGTCTATCCTATAGATGTCTAATATTTGGTGAAAGAAAGCAACAGTCAGTGTTTCATTTGTATTGATGTGGAGTGACGTGTCTTCATGCCATCAGAGAAAACTGCTACTTACTGATGGGAAATGCAGGGATAAAGTGGGAAAGATCTGAAGGATCTGTTCATTTTTAGAAGCATCCTTAATGTAAGAGCCTGCAGCACTGGGATATGACACCCTTGGGATACTGTAAACAACTCACCTCATTACCCTTCTCAAAGGAATATATATGAACATTTATAATAAATCTAACACATTGGTGATAATTTCAGCTGCTTAGCCAAAGGCTGCTATTTCTAAAAACAAGAAAAAAAGCCCTCAAAACCAAAAATGTTATCAGGTCAATTATAAGGTGACTGATTTGACCATAGCATGGAATAAAACGGAAAATTCTTTTAATAAAGGGAGATCATATCAGATCAGCATGTCCTGTGCTTAAAAAACTCATGATTTTCTGGACAAAGAATGTGCAGGAGAGACAAACTATTTGGACTTTAGAAAGCATTTGGTGCAGTGTCATAGAAGCAAATGTTAATCAAACTACAAAAGACAGGGTGCAGGCAATAACTGATAAGCAAAGAAGCAAAGGTGAGCTCAGAGTGAGCTGTACTGAAAGGAGCATTGTCAAATATGAAGACGAAGTCCCTTAATATCACTGGCGGAGAGATAACAGCAGTGTTATAAAAGGAAGGTAGACAGGAGACAAATATATACAAATAATATCACTGGTACCAGAATAAAATAACCAGATGTGCTTAAAGCTGGAACTGAGAGGAGTGGTTTCTAGCTTTTGGGAGATCTAGGTTCTGGAGTAGCTTTCCAAATGACCTAGTGTAAAGAAAAATAATACTTTTATTTAATTTATAGTTTGATAAGCTTGAGAAAAAAATTTTATAATGAGTGCCTTGTGGTAGCAGGTTACTGACCTCTTAAACCCAGGAGTTTCCACATACTTGTGGCTGAAGATTCTTGCCCCGTGTTAATATTTGAAAATATAATTATTTGGATGAACTTGTCTTCAGACTACAGAATCCTAATTATAAATGTGAGTATTCCGTGATTCATTTCCTAATGGAATGGAATGGTTAAGATTTGCAGTGATACTTTTCTTGTATACAAATATATATATATATATATATATTTTTTTTTTTTTTTTTGCATGCAGCAATATTTTGTTGCAGTCTCTCGGGGAGGAAATATAATTGTAGCACAGAAAATAATTGGTACATTACTCACGTTAGCTCTTTGGGACTGCTTTCCTTCTCTTTTAAATGTTACTCTTTAGCTAGGTTGCTTTTGAAACCAAAACAAAATAAAAAAGAAACCTTTTGCATTTTAAAAGTAGGCTGCTGAGACAGAAGCTCATGTAAGAGCTGATAGAGAAGGGACTTACTAGGTATAGAACCAAATAATGCATAAATTAGGCTTCTTCACAATATTTTCCTTACATTAAAGAGGTATATAAAGAGGTATATGCTTAATCTCTTTGAAAACATAATACTGTGTTTACATTTTAAACAAAAACACCATTTCTGCTTCATTTTCAACAATGGCATTAATTCTTTAGGTGCGCTGGATACTTATGTGGCAGAAGAGCGCCATGCCATGGCAGGGAGTAAATAATCCAGGAGATTTCTGGCAAGCACAGAGAAGAATTTTTTTTTTGTTTCGGGAGAAGCACCCAAGGGCGGCAGCCTGCTGGACTTGACACTTATGAATAAGGAAACAATGGTCAGAGATGTAAAAGTYGATAGCAGACTGGGCTACAGTGACCATGAGGTGATGGAGTTTTAGATCCTGATGGAACCTATGTTTTGTTTGTTTTTTTGAGGTTATGTGATCGCACCAGGTTGGACTAAGGGTTCACTTCCTCCAGAACCCTAAGACTGTACAGCACCAAGTGCTAACGGAAGTGTAAAAAGCCCTTGTGTGGCTCTCGTGATTCATCTAACATGTACACGAAGTCTCGTCCTAATTTCTTCTAGTATTTCATTTGGTTTAACACATGAAATATGATATACAGGATATTTTCTTTCACTTCTCCTATAACTATATCAATTAACCTCACCCTGGAGAATCTTGGTGACCACACATCCTGAATGACTCAGCCCAGATTTGTTGCTATGCTGTTCATGGGTCAAATCTAAGCTGTGACTGTGGCAGAAAAAGACATTATCTGCTCACCCCTTATCTCTTGCTTTGGGAAGATAATAAATACTCACAGATCYCTACTGAATGCTTTGTGCATCCTGAAGTAAGTGATGTTCCTATCATACCCCGGACATATCGGAGGCAAAGTCGTTCCTGCTCAGGAGTGATGTGAGAGCAGCTGTGCAAAGCTTGCTGCTCCTAATCCACTGCTCACTGCAGTACAGCCCATTTGCRAAAGAATTGCTCTTCTGACTGCACATGTGAGTGCTGGTGTGCATGACAAGTGTCATCTTCTCAGAATGAATTTATTCTACAAGAGATCTCAGGAGGAAAAAGGGCTTATTAGACTAAATGGAAAATGATTATTTTTCCACACGGTGTGTCTGGGTCGGTTATTCACAAAGGCTGCTGCCACATACTGATCAAACCAGTTGATTGAAGGGATACTTCAGTCTGCTCAGCAGCTGGCTCTTAAAGAGGTTGGACTGGGGAATGTCCACAGTGAGGGCGACTAAGTATGCGGTTTTACCATGAGACTTCAAAGCACAAGCACACTGACATCCAGTAAGTGACATACYGATATCTGGCTTCATTATCAAAAACTATGGAAAATTTACTGAGCATCTATCACAAAAAAGCAAATCTCAATTAAACCAGGTTAATCAGCTCTTAATTGTCACGGTAGGGGCAGCTCGATTTCTTATATTGTTTCTCAGTCCCACAGTGCTGTCCTGTGTTGTTTCTTGATGCTGTTATGTCAGGATTTTCTTTCCTTTCTTTTCTTCTATGGCTTTTACTCCCACAAGGCACTTTTTATAGTCTATAGGTGCTGTGCAGAGCCAGTGCCTTCCATCAAGAGGCTTTATCACATCTGTCATGGATGGCTGACTCTCCCTTCACATTTCCTTTTCCTTGTTGCAGTTTTCAAATGGTGTCAATCTAATTTATGTTATACCTGAGTTAGGTTAAATACAAATAACACAGTCTGTGCCACAAGGTCATCCTTTTCTCAGTTCCTTGCCTGCCAGCTGCCTGGCTATGTTGTTTTGGGGCTGACAATACCGTCTGAGCAGCAGTACTTCCCACTGACTGTGTAAAACACTTTGCAGCTTGTGTTGTGGAAGACTTACAGGAATTTCTGTCTTCAGGCTGGGTTATAGATTTGAATAAAGAATGGTATACACAAAGGAATTATCTAGGGACTGTCAACCTACACGTTTCTGGTTCTAGCACATTCTGAACCCAAGGAGAGGACATATTCCTCACAACACCTAAAACACCCTTTGAAAGACTGGGCCATCAGAGGGTAAAATAGAAGAATATTTTGCTGATGGATTCCAGCTAGGACACAGATACATTGAGAAAGAGCTCCAAAACTGCAGTAAGTTCTTGAAACCTTTAAGATTAAATGAATCAAGCAAATTAAACTGAGTCAAGATATGTATTATTCTCCATGACACAGAGTTGATATATTTTTATTTTATCTTCTTGTAACAGATCTTGTTGTTTCTCTGCCAATGGAGCCTTCATTGACTTCCATAAAAGTCTCACAGAAAAAGGGTTATCAGGATTAGGCCATGAAGGCACAACTTTTCAGAGGTATTGTTTCTGTCAGAGAAACAAATGGACAAGATTAGAACTGCAAGTAGCAAGTGAGAAAGCCACATTTGCTCCATCTGCRCAAAACCATCTTTCTCTCTTAAAGAAACTGAGACCTGCTATGAAATCCTGCAAGAGTTGTTCTTAATTTGCAGTTTTAAAAACCTTGAAACTTCATGCATTACAAGACATGTAATGCATAAGATGTATAGGTGGGGAAAGTCAAAGGAGACAAAAATTCATSCTAAGTAACTTTCTGACCCTGAAGAAAAAGACATGTTTTGTGAAAACACTGAAGCAAGCTACTGTGAGAGCAGCCCAAATTAAATGGACTGCAATGCAAAAGGCTACTTTGGAAATTAGGCCTGGAACATGTGACACTCTTGTCATAAATTCCAGAAAGAGATTTTTATAGTCATCATCTTGATTTCTTTTATAAGTAGAGAAAGTTAACTTCAGCTCACAGAGTCCTGTGGAGCTGAAAAGGAGTTATGAAATGAAACCGAAGGGAATCATTGCCTTTAGGAAATATATCAGTATACAAGGAATACTGATCAACTGTTCTACACTATTCCTCCCTTCCTGCCTGTCTCCTATTCCCTTTCCCTTTCCCTTTTTTCTGCCTTTTGCACGTTGGGAACACAAATTTGTGAAGGGCAAAGAGCTCAAGGTGAAAGCCACAAGACACTGAGATAAGAGCAAGCTCCAAGTCCTTCCGCATTCTTACATTTCATTTTTTCTGCTCCCGATGCTTTTCAATGGGAGGCAGCTCAGCAATGGGTCATCGAGAGTTTAGAACTATTTAAGTTGCTTCTGTAAAGAACAAAAGATAAATGTACCAAAACATCACAGAATAAAAAGAGAAAGTGTTTCACATCTACTTAGCTCTAGTAAGTGCTCTGTGATTTGTGACCGATCAGTCGCAGAGTATTACCAAGGCAGAAGGTCCCTGGTCAAAGTTCCTTGGGCAGATGTAGTGTGTATTTCTGTCCGTGAACTTAAGTGGGCCCATAATAGCTGTCAAAACTAAACTCATCAAACACATGTGGACTTGCTCCCACTGCCCTTCAGTGAGGTAATAAATTTCATGTATTACAGGAGGGAAACTGATGAGCAAAGAGATTAAAGAGCCAGAGAAGAGGATTCTTAAATTGCATTGGTTAAAAGTTTATGGGAAAATATTTCTTGTCATGCAATGGAGTAGATCAGTCAAAGTTTAAAATTTCTGTGTGAAAAATCAGCTATTTAATGCCAAGAGAACAAAATAGAGCAGTTGTTTTCCAGCAGATTAAATGTTCATCTTCATCCATTCAAGTTGGTGCAGTTCTTCTGGAGAGTTATATTTGGCTCATTTTTCTCTGTGTCCTATTATGTGAATAAACTCCATTTTCCACTATTCCCTGGTTGTCCCTTTCCATGGGCGATTATACCAATAATAACCATAACTTTGATTCAGGAATACCAAGGCATCCTTTTTGTGACTAAGCAGAGCTAATGAATGTCTTGACATTTTCCAGTTATCACTTTTTTGAACCAACAGATTCTATAAAATAAAGTAATTTATATTAGCTTTGCAGATGCCCTGAAACAAAAAGAATATCAATAGCAGGGATGGAAAGTTCATTTGTAGATCAGAAGCACTTCTTAACATAAAAAGTAATTTCCATTAAACAATTCAAATCATTTAAATGCTTTATTTGCTGAATTTTCTGGTGTCATTCAGGACAATGCCAATGTTACAGACTTGGGATTTGAACATATAGGTTTTAAAAACACTCTTAAGAACACAGTTGTCTTTCTACTCATATGCACAACATAAAAAGATGTGCTATGGTTCTCCTAAAACACTCACCAGTTTTTCATAGCACATAGATATTGTCTTCAGGAGATGATGATCAAAGCTTCCATATTTGAATTTCATTATGAACTGAAAGCGCAGACCGAATCTGCCTGCATGTTTGTTACCCTTCGCAGGAACTTCCAGTGAGCTACAGTTCTCATGGCATCTGCGGCCAACATGATGCAATTTTATGGTCAGGAACTTATAATAATAGTTCTGATCATCACTGCTATTTTGTAGTGGGGTGCACCAACAACCAGAGTTCAGCCACTTACTCTAATGGATGAATCGAAATGTCTCTTGGCATTGCTGGAGCCTGTAGTTCACCTAATGACTTCATGTCGTAAACAAAAAATGTCACGTCAGTAAAAGGAGAGCTATACATTTCTCCTTGGGTAGTTGAAAAGGTTTTTTGTAACATGTATATGATAAGCCTTTGTTAGGTTAACTCCAAGCACTTAAAATAAAAGCCTGATAGCTAATTTTAGAAAGTAGTAAATGCGAAAAGATAATGGTGTAGTTATTGCAGATCTGCTTTCTCATAAACCCCTGAAGTAGCAGCCTGTTTGTTCTTTATTTTTAAATAAACACTGTGTCTCATGAGCATAAATAATTATAAAACAGACACACTTTCATGAGGCTTGATTATCTTGTTCCTGTATACAAAAGTCTACAGATCGAAAGCAATTCAACTAATTTTATTGCTTAAAAATTAAATAAATTTATTCTAAAATAAAATAATATATTGAGCTTAATTTATATAAGAATTTATGTATAAACATTTAAGAGATTTGAAATAACAAATGCATTCTAATAAGGAAACAGTCACCTACAAGGAAAAAAAAAAAGACAAGTTAATGAACAATATGGAATTATAGAGCGTGAAATTTAGATGGTAATAATGCTTCTCAGCAAAATAGTGCAATCTGGCTTGAATGAAAAGAAGTAGGATCTATCCCTAGTTCTAACAACTTTCTACCATGTGAGTGAAGAAAGAACTTTTTTCAATTTTCCTTTTCAGTTTCCTTTTCCTTTTCCTCCTCCTTCTGCTGCTTCTTCTTTTTCAATTTTTCTTGCCTATGTAGATTATCACATCTTCATAACAAGATCTATCTATCTCTTGCATTATCTGTAGCTCTATTCTCATCTGGGACCTCACGGAGATACTGTAATACTAAATGATGTTAATGACTCCAATATTTTTCAATATTAAAATACAGTTACAGAAACAGCCCCTCTTTGCTCGATGCTTTGTCTGTTGTACCGTTCAGCCAAAAATAAATCTGATTTCCTTTTGCTTTAAAGTACTACCAGAGCTGAAGGGAAGAAGGAAGGGCTCTTCTCAGTGGCAGCCAGTAACAAGACAAGGGGCAATGGGCACAAAYTGAAATACAGGAAATTCCATTTAACCATAAGAAAAAAAAACTTTTTCACTGTGAGGGTGATCAAGCAGTGGAACAGGTTGCCCAGAGAGGTTATGGTGTCTCCATCCTTGGAGTTACTCAAAACCTGACTGGACATGGCCCTGGGCAAGCTGCTCTAGTTGACCTGTCTCTGAGCAATGGGGTTGGACTAGATGATCTCCCAAGGTCCCTTCCAACCTCAGCTACTCTGTGATTCCGAGATTTTATAATTTTATCTCAAAGTTTCAGCTAAATTCTGATTATATGATTTCATTTAAATGATAGGTCAATATATTATATATAAATATGATTTATTTTATTTATGGGTGGACATCAAAACTTTCCAAAGACCACACTCACTGTGTGCAAGTTCAAATCACAGAGAATTTATTATATCTGTGACTGATGTCCTCCATGGTTCCTTACCTTCTCATTCAGGTTATAGCATGGTCTTATTCACATCTAATTTCTGATCTGAGTGTAGCTAACTTCAACTGCCAGCAAGTGGAACTTGTGATGCTTTTTTCCTCAAGAATAAAAAGTCATCCAGTGTCTGAAAGCTTCTTCCAGGTTCCACTTGAAGGTCTTTCTCTACAAAGACTACAACACTTCACACATTTCTTTACTGGGTCTCAGACGTAACCTTCTTRTCTGATATTCTATTATTCTGTCAGTAAATCAATGCATTTTCAAAAACCTATTAAACTGTATTTTAAAAATCACCATTCTAGAAACTTCTACAAATTTAAAATACCTACTCAGATACTACCATGTGTTATAAATTATTTAAGTAACTGTATGTGTGATTTTTGTGATTGTCCATTTTTAGTTTGGCCATGAACCCCAAAAGGAAGTATTCACATAACTGGTCAAGAACTTTGTTCATGCTGCTAAATGGAGAGTTTGTACTCTTTTGTGGTATTTATTTTGTACTAATACAAAAAGCTTCTGAATCACATCTGAATTATATTTGAGGAATGAAGGATTAACAAACTGCAGCAGTTAGCATAAATTAGACCTAGCTGACAATAGTGACTCCATCGGATAAGGGAATAGTCTAGTTATAAGAATAGAGGAGCTCGCTGAGCATAAATAACCAGTTAATCACTGTGAAAGTCGCAAAGGTGTCGAGAACATTTGAGAGAAGAGGCTTTGAGCACCAGCGATGGCGATGACCAGTTGTTAGTCACCAAGTGAATATGAACGAGCCAGTCAAGGGTAGCGTATTCCCTACCCAGTCCTATAACTGACAGTATCCAGAGTCACTTGTGGAGTTAGCCCAGGGGACCCCACGACCTGATCAGGACTGCACACAGCATGGCTTGGACAACTACGCTGACCCCCTCACTTTTCTCCTGGGCTGTGTCATCTCCCCTGCGGAACAGGGAAGTTGTGTAGTCCATAAAAATTGCGTATATCTGTGATTAAATTGTTTTGAAGCCCAAGTCCCTTTAGTCTCAGTGGTGTCATTTGGTCTTAAACCACAATACAGAGTCACCTTCTGATGAATTATGCTTCTCTGATGAGTTTTGCTAATCAACTTTTACTTTTTTTCTATTTTTTCCCTATGATAGAAATATTCTACTTTTGTGACCTTAATGACAGAAAAGGAAAAACACCACCACCAACAAAAAAACCTTTATTTATGCAAACTGTGCTCCTAGTTCCATAAGAATAATGAGTTTCTCCGGGGGAAAAAAATACACACACACACACATATATATGTGTGTGTGTGTGTGTGTGTATAGTTTTATAGAAATCCTAAAGGCCATGTCTCTACTGCAGACACTGTGACTATAAGCTAATGCCCAAAGTTCTGAGATACAAAACTACCTAGCTGGAGAACCAGAAATAATCTAAATATGATAGCTTTTAGTTCAGAAGAGACTCCAGAACCTGTAGGATGAGCTGTGCAAGATCTGTGATTGTTTAGTTTCCTGTCTCTATCCTAAGTAGACATCGTTATTTGGACTAATGAACAGAGAAGTTCGTTGTCGCCACAACAGGAACAGCAGTATCCCACTCAGATTGGGATTCTCACCTAACTTTTGAGATACCGGTTAGAYGTCCGTCTCTCTGCTAGACATGTGGTCTGCCTTTATTATCGGTGGAAATAAAGGTTGATTACCTGAGAATGATTAATCTGGTATAACAGAGATACCTAACTTAGTCTGAATTAAATGACTTTCAGGAGATGAGCCTGAAACTCAGACCTGAAACTTTACTTCAAGGAGTTAAACTTTCCAACTCCTAAAGTAAGGTGCATGATACTTTACCCAAAAGCTGCATAACATCAGTTATTATTCTTTGTATTGCTGTATGGGCTATTTAAATAAATGGCTTTATGCCATCATACGAAGTTAGACACAGAAAACGCCACACGCACAGTGCAGTCATCAGTTATTGTAAGGATGGCAGAAATATGCTGTGTGGAAAATGCTTTCCATCTTTGATCTCTACAGTAAGATGGTGTTTTTGGACATTGCTTGCCTAATTTAATGGTGATGGCAGTTTCCTTTTTACCTTTATCTTCCCCGGTCATAATTTAGAGCTGGAGAGCAAACATAAACATATACTACTTAAATGCTGAGCCCCCTAAGGCTGTCAGTGAAACATGAARGCTATAGTCTGCAATGTTCTTCTGCATCTCCCTCTTTTCTTTACCAGAATGAAATATGTTGGGTAGATTGGTTGTTGCTGCGCTAATCATCACCAGCTGCTCATAATTGTCTAACAGTTACAGGTGCAGCAGTTTGCTGCTGTGCTCTAGGCCTCCAATCTGCTCTTCCGAAACAGCTCTGCAGCAGAAAGGTTTTTGGGTTTTTTTCCCCTCTCCTTTGCAAATATTCAAGGAATCCATCTGAAAAGCTTTTTTGTGCAAAATACATTATCCTGTTCAATCTCTCTCTTTCTTTTTTTTCTTCTCAGTAAAGAAGAAGTGTAGTTAGTTAAGCAATAACAGTGAGCTGCTAAGAATTGCCGGTCACCAGGAGGTAAAGATGGGTAAATATGTTCCTTTACTTGTTATCTCTTGTCTGTTAGAAGGGGCTTTAATAGAGGAAATAGAAGAAAAATATTGAAGTCATAAATTCAATCCCTTTCTGCATCATGAAGGACCACAGCGATGCAGAAAAATGGTAACTGTGAGAAAAACAAAGTTCCTTTGAAACACAGCTGTGGTGCTGTGGAAAGCAGGRACTGTTAAAATATGGCTTAACCCATTCTGATGAAATTATATAAACAGAATYCTGTTTACTAAAATATATATGAAATGTCTATTTCTAACCTATTTTATGGAAGGGAACAARGCAGTAGGCATCAATCTCAATGAAATATGAATCGAATCACTCCCTCTCCTGCAAGTTATTCAATTTTTTTTGGTAACTGATACGTGTACTGTAAAAAAGGTAACCAAGCCTTTGTTATTCTGTCTCCGCCATTTTAGAAATAACAATGTTGATCGTGTTGTCACCAGATACGCATTTCCACATCATCTAATATCTCTGGCTCTTGCACTTTTATATAAAAATTAAGAATGGAGTGGCTGTTTGCTTTTCTCAGATCAAATATCTGCCTCTAGCGAAGAGACACAAACTCAAAAGAATTCCCTTGCCCACCCCCCTTCCACACATACATTCCCTTTATTATTATTTGGTATCCAAAATTCAATCTATTAAGAGGTTGCAGCCTAGTCTCCTATTTTCCAAGGAATACAATAGTAGGAATAATTTTCCCTTACTTTTCCTTCTGATCCACCAATGAAATAAAACATTATTTGCTTTCTGTGCAGTGCAAAGAGATGCTGATTACTGATTTTATCCAAGCATTATCTGACATTGRCAATGTATCCACATTTCCATATGTAGGAGTTTTGGGTGCCTTGCTGGCCAGTAACATCCCAATCCGGTTGAGGACTAGGAAAAAGATGTCTGTTAAGATTTGCACTAAGCACCGTCCTGTCCTACTAAACTATCAATTTCTGAAAAACTACAGTGAAGTTCTGCATGGGTCTGGGCAATTGTGAAAGGTATTATTAAGTAGATATATCTCAAAGTTATTACTCATAGATATATCTACCCAATAAATCTATTCACAATTAGCACTTATTCCATTGCCAAGGATTAGTATTTCCAGCCAGTTTACATGTCATTATTAATCATATTCTTAAGCATAAGACTAGATTTTTTCCCGATAGGAAATATATATTTTTAAAAGTTTAGTAAATCAAACAAAGAGCTAAGTGCTAGTATATATATATATATATATATATTTTTTTTTTCCATTATCTGAGAGAAGATAGAACTGATGTACTGCCAATGTGCATAAAATCACATCACACACAGTACCAGTTTCACTGGAAGCAAGGTACTATTTAATGAGCAAAAGAGAGAGAGAYGATTGCAAGAAATTTATAAAGACCTTAAGTGCCCAAAGGGCTCTATTGCTTGTATCATTGGATAAATAGCAATTAAAGAAAAAATTTTAAAAAGCACAAAACAAACAAGAAACCATAAGGTGTATAAATCACCACATAATATCAATGGAGCATTTGAATAGGCCTAAAGTAAAGGGAAGTATGAAGTGTTGGATGTCTTATTWTACCAAGGAGACTGCCTTAATCCTTGCTTTGCATTTTTGTTGGAGCTACCGTTGTGCTCTGTTTTGTCCCCTGGACATGCTTTTAAAATTGGGTATCAAACTCTCTGTAACTGGTTGGGAATTCGCATAGTTCGATGCCAGAATTTTCTTTCTGTAATCCTGACAACACTAAACAGAACGAGAGGCAGATCAGACCTACAGGATCATCAGCTGTCACGACGGCAGGGTAAATAATCCCACAGTTAAAATGAGGATTAGTCTTTTTTTTTGTTCTTTCTTTGTTGCCTGCTGAAAACGACACAGAGAGACTGGCAAAGCAGAGGGTGGAGCTGGCACCAGCAAGAAGTCAAAGTACTTTAAGAAATGAATAGTGCATGGAAAGTGTCATTTTAAAAGATATCACAACAGCAAGAAATTCAGTCTAGGATCTAAAATTCGTTCATCCATCTGTCACTAATTAAAAAAAGAATGTCAAAGAACATATGRTCATGAAACTATGGGGAGTTAAAAAGGAAAATCATAGGAGCTGCACTAACCGTGCACCTAAATAACGGAGTTTTCATTAAGTGCCTGACAAATCCCTGAGAAGGGTAAATAAAGGGTGGGAGAACGACTCGGAGTGAAGGACCACGACCAGGTCTTCTGACATGACAACTTTATTTCCTTTTCTGGTGCTGCAAACTGTCTTGACACTTGGCATTGTTACTATTACCTGCAGCCTCACAAACAGGAGTTTTATTGGCCCCTTATAGCCTATTTCTTTTGATGAAGGTCTCGGGGACACTATGTATAAATATTTAAAAGAAGCACATCATAAATGTCCAAAACAAACTGCAGAAGTGASTAAAAACTTCCCTTGGAAAACACAAGGGAGACCTGCTGTGGGGGAAAACAATCTCCTTCTGTTAGTTTGTATATCAATGTTTTCCATGAATGTCATCCTTTTATAATTGCTTCTGTTGATCTTCTTTTCCTCTAAACTTTACTGACTTTTGTATTAAAAAATCGTAATTGACTTTTTCTATGTCATTCCATTAAATTCATTATTAAAGAATGTAGTTTGCAAGAATTGAAAACCTCTTGCTTTTTCAGCAATAATAGTCTCTTATGTCTTACAGATTGAATAGAAATATGAGGAAAGAGTATGCAATATTTTGGTATAATAAATAACATTATGTGAAATGTATTAGACTAGGAATATTAAATGAATTTTATTTTTTTATTACCACCACTTATCGCATACAGAATCTATTTCAATATCCACATATCATTTTCTGTTTCTTAGCAGTTTGCATAATGATGTTTATTCTTTAACAATATAATCATATCTTCCTCATAATTCGATCTTATATTCCAATTTTTAAATGGAGAATATTACATTACTCTGCAGTTTCTCTCCTCTGCTTTTCTTCCTCAAAGTCATTCTCCACTCCTCACCTTATCATTCCTTCTTCCATGTTTCTCCATATTTCTACCAAAGTTCCTTTTACACTGGCAGAAATCCTGCTGGGCAAAAGAGTGGGCTAATTAAGTAGTGACAGTCTGCAGGAAGGCTACACCTATCAAGRTTTTTTCAATAAAACACTCATCTCCCCAAAAATGCTAGTTTTTCTACCCAGAAACTCTTGCTTTGCCTTTCAATAAAATTTCCAGTTCTAAAATTAAATAAATAAATGCATGAAAAGTGTAAAAGTAACCATCTCAATTTTCAAAAAAAAATCTTGTTCTTTATACTGAAAAACAGCAGCCTTTACAATTGTAGGCTTCTTGATGCCCCTACATACACTAACTTCTTAGAAAAGTTGCATTCCAGAATTTAGTTTTTCGCTGATGACAAAATCCAGTCACTGTCTTTTGCTATGCCTTTATCTACAGAATCTTCATCCTCTCTRTAAGATGAGACCTTCACAAGCTTTATTTGCAATCCCATCTGCCTAGGCTACTCTTATAGTCTGCAGCAAGAGAGAAGTTCTTCCATGGGAGGTTCAGAAGAGCAGCTTAATTTAGTTTCTCTAGTGTAGTCGATCTATTTCCATTGACTTTATGGTTATGTCTGCACTGTCTTTGATGGCAACGCTGGAGAGCACACTAGGACACCTGACTCAGCCTATCGCGAAGACAGATCAGCGAAGGTGGTCAGCTCACAGCTAGACTATATGTAAGGGTAGGATATTGAAATGTACTAATTCTTGGTCTGTTCCTTAACTTCTCTGCCTGGAGAATTATTTGGTTCAGCCCACAGTGAAACCCTGATTCTCACTGGTGTAAAAAACCCTGATTTTCACTGGTGTGAACAAGAGGTTCCAGTACGGTGACAATGAAGACTACACTCTATAATGCACCGTGTGGAAAGGAGCTTTCTAATTTACATCTCAAGTTAGGCATCTCTTCTTATGTTTTTTTCTGATACAATTATTTCATCTTGTATATGAAAATTCAGTAAGGTTTTAAGTTATAGTTGAAATTTGTGAAGTTGCCAACTTTTGGCTTTTGTGTAATGTGTTAGCCGAAGAACCAGGAGGAACCTGATTTTTGGAGGAGCCTGTAGGCAGCTCCCCCTTGGTGCTAGCTATTCCACCACCTGTGTGTCCTTGTCTTTGTCTTAAAGTGATGCAGCAAGTTCTCATGTGAACACCCCTTTGTTTGACAATAGAAATGATACATAGAATTGTTTTCTTCTACGAAAATCCTATAAAATCTCTAAAGACCAAAATGCCAGCAAACCTCACCRTAGATGAGATCTGCAACCACATGACATGCTCTGATTGGAGGYCTGTCCAATGCTACACAACYGAKGCGTTCYCRACTTCTGAAGGGACATAAGATTATTTATCCTTTTTCCTTCTTGTCTTAGCTCCAATAAATGGTACTTTATGCAATACCTCATGGAGTGTGAGTGCCTTTCTTACTGGGGTCATAATGAGTACTACAGGGTCCTGGGGGACAGTGAGTTGACCATGAGCCTGCCATGTGCCCTGGAAGCAAAGACCAACAGACTACTGGGCTGTATCAACAAGAGCACCACCTGTAGGTAGAGGGGAGGGATTATCCCCCCTCTCATCAACACTTGATAGACCACCCCTAGATACTGTGTCCAGTACTGGGCCTCCCAATACAGGCGAGGGATCTACAAACTGGAGGAAGCTCAGCAGTTGGCCACCAGGATGRTAGGGCCTGGAGCACTGGCCCAGTGAGGAGAGGTGGAGGAACCTGATCTGCCTGGAGAAGGCTTTGAGGACACCTAATAACCACCCCCAGTACCTATGGGGAGGTCATCAGGAAGGCRGTACCTTGGTACCATCTTCACAGTGGTGTGTGGTGAGAGGATGAGAGACAGTGGCCATGAGATGAAACAAGGGAGGTTCAGACCAGCTATAAGGGAAACTCTCCCCATGAGGAATGCTGAGCAGTAGAGCAGGTTGCCCAGGGAGGTTGTGCTGTCTCCATCTTCAGCAGTTTTCAAGACTGGACTGGATAAAGACCTGAGCAAGCTGGTCTGACCTCATAGGTGGTGCTGCTTTGAGCAGGAGGTTGGACTAGAGACCTCCTGAGGTTCCTTCCAAYATGATTTATTTTGTGAACCGGTAATCCCAGCTGTTTGGTCAAATTACCACCTCATCCATGTTTTTCTTTCTCCAGTGTTAAATTCCCTCTTTTTACCCCTCAAACTTAAACTGATTTAGTTCTTGATATCGGTATTAGTACACTTCTGACCAAAACTGAAAAGATTTTATTCACACTAAATCCCACAATTTACTACCTGTTGGTTATTGCTTAATGCAACAAAGTAGAGTTGCACAATGTACAATGAAGACCTTTCATCACACATACCCTGTCCTGTTTCCAAATATTTCTTCCTAAGAAAAAATGATATTGCCATGTTACAGGCCATAAAGAATATATTTCCTCCAAACATTTTTCAAGTCAATAGTCTCCTTCACTGGGAAGGGTCCTGTTCAAAGTTCTTTCATTTGTCAGTGTAGTAACAAATGCATAAAGAACAGACAGATCTGTAGTTATTAYAAAAAGCATAAACACATCTGGGTAACATCTAATAAAACCCTGCTCTTCTGCTTCCAAAAAATTGTGTCCCATTTCTTCAACTAAAGAGGAAATTTTCTTTTTAGGATATAATCAATCAGAGATTTTTGCTGGTTTTGTTATTGTCACATTTATCGATGCTTGTGCAACTGTGGAGGAACAAAGGGATTATTTTAATAAACAGATCAGGGAGTTTCTGTTGCAGGCTAGTGGTCATTGGCAGAACATAYACAATTCAGCAGCTATGTTGTTTAACTGGTTTTCCTGTTTCATTTTTGTCGTGTCTGCAAGTCCCATTGCTTTTTCRGAGGGAAATTAATACAATACTGGCTGGATTCCTGGCTGATTTCGATAGGTGTTACTCCAGTGAAATCGCCAGTGGTTCAATGCATCAGTTGTGGGTCTGGCATTCTTTACTATAAGGTGTTCTTTATYTTTTACAGTGGAAAAGCTGTTAATCCCCAAATTGCTTATTGTCTCTTCAAGGTCTGGTTCTGAAATGCAGCTTTTCAGCTCCCATATGCGTGTTCCACAATAGTCATAAAACAAAGTTAATTCCCAGACGCTCCTAATCGCCATGGTAACACTCTCAGGCAAGCACAACCAAGAAACGGAGGTACCTTGCAAGATTCTGCCYGAAAAGCAAGAGCCCAGCTGTGCTCTGGGAACACAGAGAGATTTTTTGTGGGTAGTCTGCAAGCCTGAATGCAGACGGCTCATGTTCTCTCCTTAAGTGAAATGGCTCTGGGACACACTGTATAATAGCAATACAGCTTTTCTGCTTCAWATATCCTGAATAGCATCAACTTTCAAAATTCAACGTGAAAAATGGCATCTCTCTTCTTCTGACATTCACCAAGGTTTATTAATTCACCACCATAATTTGACCAGGGATAACGCCCATTACAGAGTTCAAAGCTAAACTCTAATCGTGTCTCCTTTGATAACATTGCCTTTTGATAAAGGCTTCTTTTCCCACTTGTCATGTTTTCCTTCCCAATGTATTCACAGACAATGTTGTTTGCCTCCTTTGACAGAACCAAACAATTATTTTTATATTTAATACAGATAAGCACGTACTTGTTTCTCGCTGTACTTATTCTAGTAGCCCTTGCCTCCACCCGATCCTCTCTGAGCTTAATTTTTTCATAMCTAAAAAGGATTAGAACAGTACATAATATTCTGAATGAGCTTTTATCCTTGCCTGATACAATGGCATGATAAGTTTCCTACATTTTTCAGCTGATGACATAGTCTTCTTTCTACATATGTGCTAAATTTGGCTGCTTGAAGTTTTCTGCTATTTCTTCTCTCTAGTTATAGCAATTTATAGTAGATATGATCTTTGGGATTCTAGAATTGCCTGACTTACTTGTATTACCAGATTTCATACTGCATTTATTACTTCTGTCCCTAAATTCATCCTTTTTGTTTTTTCCTATGACATTCCGATCCTTCTGTCTCTGGGCATCTTCTCCCAGGTTTGTATCACCACCAGCTTTCATTAGCAAACTCCTATCAATCATCTCATAAATTGCTAGATAATATTGGTATCAATATCCCAGAGAAACATCTTTATTACTTTACAAAAACTTCTGTTCCCATGTAAATCTAATCTAATAAGGACTACAATAGACATCTAATAATATTGGGCATTTATTACCGTAGTAGAAGCTGTAATGCAACCCTCCATTAAAATACTGTCCATACAGATTCTCCTTAATTTACAGAATCTGTTTGTTCTTCTTCACAATACATCTAATCATTCAAAGGAAAAAAAAAAAAAAAAAAAGTTCCCTGCTCTGACTGTCCTCCTGATTTCTATATTTAAGGAACATCACAAACCCACCACAATTTCCTTTGCAGTCAGACATTCTAGTGTAGCATGTTCCTATTATCCAATCTCAGCAGTTTTTATGTGCCCTACCAGTACTTCATATTCTGYCATTATGTTGCCTAAGTTTCTTGTTTTAGTGAACAAATATTTCACTTGTTTCTTGCTAGTTTTATTCAATTTCCTAGCTGAATTAGCTGCTGTTCTTTCATTGCATGTACTGCTTGCTCCACAGATGTTCTCGTCTATATTATTTCTTTCTTCTTTCCTGTGATCTTTCCTCTTTATCTGTGCTGTTCTTTTATATTGCTGTTGCTCTTTTATATGCAATTTTCCCATATTGAAACCAGTCCTGAAGATCACACAGAGGCTTCCAGCCTTCTCTCCATTTTTCATGAACAAACACTCTCCTCTATTGTGCTCATTTTCCTGTAGATTTTGCTACTTTGTGTGAAAGCCTTCAATGGTCAAGTTTTCCTTCTAGCAGCACACCTGAACCATGCCATGATCCTTATACTTACCTGTGCCTTTTTTGGAAACACAAAAGGCAACAGAAAATCAATCAGCAACTGAAAATCATCCTTCAGTCAAGAGTGCAGTTTTAGAAGTCAATGTCTTAATGCCCTAAAGGTAAGTTTGAAATATCCACTCTTTTTTCCCCCCAGAAGCATATTCCTGCCTGCATGCAGAAGTTTCTTTACTCCCTGCCAATACAAATGTGAGCGAGGCTGTGTAGTGAACTAGTTTAATAAAGTATTTTGAGTTAAAAATAATCCTTCTCTCACCCCCAGAAAAAGTTCTAAATCATTTTACTGAACAAATTTCTAATCAATATTTGTTGCAGCGCTATTGAAAGAAAGCAAAGCAGAGAGCCAGGTGATGATAGCAGCTGCGATGGGGTGGGGTGGGGTGGGGTGGGGCGAGGACTATTCTTAAACCAGCTCTGTTGCTAAAGAGAAGGCACCTTACACCATTCCTCCTGGGAAATGCTCTTGAGGTGATCAAGTAACGTGAACCAATTACTCCATTTGGGATGAATCTATATATTAAAACTAAGCCTTTCCTGTGCTCATAATAAATAGGATCTTCCCAGATGAGCTGGGGTGTCCTCTCAGCAGTGTAACAGTCACTGTCACTAGTGAGCAAAGTTTATGTTTGCTGTGTATAAATGGTATGTATCAATCATTTATCCTACAGGATGATAATCTTATTCTCTGGGGATACAAGTCTCTAGCACACAATATATTAACTTTTTAAAAAGATACCATTTCTCATAGATTACGTAGGTTATTATTATTTTCATCCTTGACCTTCTGTGACAGAACTTTTATCTCACTCATTAGACTCTGAGTAGGTGCCTGTTGTCTTAATGATTGCCAGATGGGTGGTCTTCAAAAATTTTCACAAATGTTATATGTGGCCGAGCTGAACAAAATGTTTGTCTGAACTAGCTGACATGTCCTTCATGGAGAAACACTTATTTTGTTGGGAGGATTAAAAGCAATATGTGYAAATAAATCTGATTTCATTATGATGAGTCAACTGAGATTGTTGCACAAGCCTTCACAATGTGCTTTTTTTTTTCTTTTTTTTCCCCCTTTTTCTCCCCCCCTGAAGACTACATTCCATGACAAATAGCTAAAGAACATGCTATGGTTTTATTTTTTCTTCTTTTAGTGCAAAACAGTATTAGTAAAAGCAAACGTTGAGGCCTAGGGAAGGAACACAGGAACACATGTGTGCTGTGCAGTCTCTCCCCTCCTGTGTCATGTCAGTGATGATGTCCTTAGCAGGACTGCAGTGTCACAGTACCTTTGAGGTGGGCTCCATGATAGTCTCCGGACATCTGAAATTTTCAGGTTAGTTTTCCATTTCTTTAGGGTATGGCTGGAGGAGGAGGTTTGTAATGTATGATTTGTGGACAGCTGAACACTACATTTGTGGGGACACACGATAACTTATGGGAAGCATCTTTATACATCAAAAACTACTTTATGTTCAGCTCTTGGTAAAAGAGGGATAATGCACAGTAGTAACTGATTTATAAAATATTTTCTTTTGCCAGCTACATTTATACCCAACCCACATCTTGCTCTACGCTTGTGCTTTGCAAAGCCTCTGTGGAAGAATTTAAGAAAGCCAAACCCCAAACATGACTGTTTGAAAACTATAAAGAAAAACACTAGAAAAAGCTAGGAATTGCAGCAGTGACTGTGCAGCTAGGCATCTCATGACTGTGTATACGTAGCAAATGCTTTCAAGGCACCATTGTGCACTTTTTTGGTATTATTTGTTCTGAGTGAAGTACAATCACCAAAATATATGCCTCATGCAAACAGAGGAAATGAAAAGCTACAGGAGGTACGATAGGTATGTTGCTTTGTGTCCATCTGTGTGAAGTATTTCTATTATTTGTTCTGTATTCTCTTTTCTCTCTGTTACTACCTGACTTGCATTAGTACCTGCCTGTCTTTCACCACAGCCGTATCTCTCAGCCTTCACTGCGGCGCATTACAAATTCTTTGTGCTTCCCCATCGCACTGGTCTCAGGCAGGGCTGGGAGCAGGAGATGGCAAGGGGTGACTCTTTCATCCTTTCTGTGCTATTGCTGTACCTCAGTGGTGGAGCTCACCTTGCAGACGGAGAAGGACAGCGTGAGCGCGGAAAGCGACATGCCCACTCTCAACCCCGTTCTTGTCCTCTCACGTTTTCTCGAGGACAAAAGTTCATTGAGTACAGTGTTTAGTTCTGCTATGGAGTTTTCTTTCTTCCTATTCCCAGGCAGTGATAGCAGAGCAGTGTTGTGGTGTCCAGCATGAAAAATACTGCTCGTAGAAGTGCTTTCCACTCTCAGATCTGTTTAGTTTTCTCATATCTCACACCTATCAGGCAGAGCAACAAACATCAGAGAAAACGAAGCAAAAGTCAAAAAGCGAGCTAAGTGCCTCTAAACTTCTTTTTTTCCCTCTTTTCCTCCTAGGCAGCCTTGCATTGTTAGCCATCTCTGACCTGTCAGTGAGAGCAGGAAGCTGAAATGCCTGTGTCCACGTACATTGAAATTGTGATAGGAGGAAAAAAAAAAATCTCTACCATAAGTAATTCTATGTTCAAAGTGAAGAAAACAAGTTGGAAGTGCACTCTGGCAAAGGAATAGGAGAAGGGTGGCTCATTAGTCAGACAGAAGACAAGAAAAAATGCTCTGAAACAAGCGTTGAAGAAGGACGCAGGAAATAAGAAAATGATCCTTGTGCTTGTTAACAGGCAGAGACAGTGGTGGAGCTACCTAAGGAGGCAGGCCACATTTATTTCGCATAGTGGGGGATAATTTTTTTTTAGATCTGAACAGGTCACAAGCTGCACATGGGTAGACTTGACAGCACAAGAAAACACTGCATAATATTAGTGAAATAACCCATCATGGAGAGCTGCCGGTGTATGTTTCACCTTCAGGTATAAGGTTATTATATACAACAAATCGAGCATTTATCTTCCTGCACATGAGATAACACCACTTCTATATACTCAGTTAAACCTTTCAACTTCTGTTCTATTCTATCCCATTCTGTTCTGTTCTAGACCATCTTTCTAGTATCCAAGGACCTTCCACAGTGTTTTAAATGATAGGATCAACAACTCTCAAAAGCTGATTTTTCTCTCACTTACCCCTTGAGAGTATTTGAAATGCTGTGGGTTTTTTTGCTTTATGTTTTCCTTTTTTTCCAAAGCATGTTGGTAGGTGTTGTTAGAGAAAGCACTTAGAGGGAGAAGTGGTGAGACTTATGGCAGTTCCAAGTTTCTGAAGTGAATTACTTCACAGCCTTGGACTGGCCCCTGAAAATATTCCATTTTTCTATCATTTGCTCTCTTGTATCCATAGACAGCTCCTTTGTGCTGAGGGACTAAAACTGTCACACAGATTCTTCATCTCAGAGATTTCGATCTTTWTTTTTTTTTCCTTAAATATCCTAAGCCAATTGCTGGAGTATTTTGAAGAGCACGTGCAAGACCTTGAACTCGATTCATTTTCTAACAAGAGGCAGCGTATAGTGGGCTGCAGCCTGTTCTGCTCTGGAGATGCACCATGGTAGTATGTCCCATTTAGAGCTCTAAGCATTATAAGCCTTGTGCCCTGGCAGGTCAAATGCTGTGGCTAAAAGGTGACAAAAACATGAAGAACCACTAGGATACAACAGCATCTCTGAAAGAAAACATGATCTGTAGGAGCTGATTTGGATGTGAAGAATCCCTGTGCAATGAGAACTAAACTTGCTGGAATTATGAACTTCCAAATTTGAAAAATATGATTTTTAATACAGAACATAGTAAAAATAAAGGTTGATTTTATTTTCCTTCTGCTTTTTTAAGCCATTAGGTTTCATTCCTAACAATAGAGGAAATATTTCTGCTGAAGACAAATCATTGCTATAGATATACAGGTTTCCACAAAGCTTTTGATGGGAAGAAAAAAAAAAACAAAAAAACTATATATACATATAAATGCACATATATGTGTTTATGTGTATACCTGAGTGTATGTATTGTGTGGGAAAAARATGTATTGGGAAAGGAAGAAGTCAAGGAAGCAGGGAGATCAGCAAGGAAGCAAGGAAGCTAGGGAGACCTAGCTGTGTTTGGCTCCAAGACCCTGCCTGCCTGATTCAGAGTGAGGTATAACGAACTRGAAGCCTAATACCCACACTTTTTTTGACAAAATCCTGTTTAGTTCAGGTTTGTTCTTTTTCATATGCCAAGTGAAAACAAAAATGAGACCTGAAAATGCCAGTGAAATGGAATTCTTGTCCCCCGTTCAACTTCACTCATTTCACTTTTAATTTTCCTACCAGCTGTACTACAAACTCAATCACATATGCACAATAGACAGCAAAAATGTAGCTATGACAAATCTGAAGACAAGAAGGAGTACCACAGAAAACAAAATCTGAAAATTATCCTCCTCTCCTTCCATAACTCTCTGAAGGAGAGGATTTTAGGACAGTAAAACCACTGTCATTTCTGCTGAATCAAAATGGAATTATTTCACCCTTATCTGTTAATTTACATCACACTGATTTAAATAACTAGACTGTGCAGATGATCACCAAAACAGAAATGCTGCTAGAAATTTTATAATTGTATAATTATAATGGTATGAACTTTAACATATGATCGGTCACTTTTGCTGTCTTCATTTTTGGCACTGATCACAGTTAATATGGTTTTGTTTTCCAAAGGAGTGTGAACCATGACATTTGGAAAACCCTTTCCACCAAACTGATTACTTAAAATCATTAATCATTCATGAAAATGTAAACTCCTTACTTCTTTTCAAATGAATAAGTGAAAATTAAAGGAATTACAGAATTTGGTCTCAAATTTTACTTCAGAGGAACTACAATAACAAAACAGAGATGAGAATTTAACTTTGAGTCAGAAGACATTTTTTTCTTATCCTTGAGCCTGAAATTCATGACCATTTTCTAAAGATCTTATCTCCTTCTCAACTTTTGCCCTTAAAAAAAAAAAAAAGGGAAACAAAAAACCCTTTTGAATCCTGATAGTGTTGCATGTGTGCCCAGTTTATCTGGAAGAGACAATCTCTAGAAAGAAGGTGTTTTTCACTTTATCTATTCTGAAACTGGGAAAAAATGGACTCTTGGCCTGGAAAGTGGTAATCTTGTGCTAAATTTACATTACTACTGAGAGTGGGATTAGACAACCATCAATATATTACACCAAGTCAGGAGGGGGGAGAGCATTACTAAAGGACTTTACCCACCCGCTTGTGTTCTGTCTGAAACAACTCAACTTTCTAAAGTAATACTAAACTTCACCTCCAGATCCCCAAACTTCTCTGCTGAAGATAACATTTTCAACATTTTCAGTGTGTGAACTTCTAAAAATTTTGAAAGAAGATCCAAATGTGCCTTAAAAGTATTCAAAAGACACTGAAGCATACTTACCAACATTGGTCTTTGCCAAGTGCAATAACTTTGCTCAACTCTTCAAGTTTTGCCATTAGCAAGCTCTCAGATAGCTGCAGAGATTTTCATGAGCCAGCCCTGCCTGCCCGTCATCCTTGTAATCTCCCTTTTTATGTCTTGCATTGTTTGGTAGAGGAAATCCCTGAACAGATTCACTTGATCAAAGAAGCTTGTTTTCATTGAAAAGCCCACTCTGGTGATGGGCAGCCTGCTCTGAAATACCGGTAAAACTAGCCAACTTGTAGACAGCCATACTATAAGCATTTTGCTTGTCTCTGGGTTTCTTCAGTTCCCTGAGAGTGCCACTGGACTCCTATACACAGTAAGGTTAGCGGGTTGTGACATCCACCAAAGGACTCTTTTTTGGTAAATGGAGGAGAAGTGAGGCTGTAGGTGAAAGACGGAAACCTACTGACATTCAAATATTTTACACAAGAATGTAAGACTAAGGCCTGGAAGAGACCTCTGGGTTTATTGGGTCCACTGGTCACAGCCTTGTATGAAACAGTCACCCAGGTACCAGCTGCGGTTAAAGCAGAGTGCACACTGTAAGCAATAACCTTACCCAGGTCTGCCAGCCCTCTTACAAAGAATCCTTTACCCCAGATGCCAAGGTTCATTGTATGTAAAAGAAGGAGGATTAAAATGAGGTCCAACCTAGACATGTTAGAAGGTGTCACGTGGAAATATACTCTTTCACCCAGCTCTCATCTTCCAGACAAATTTTACAGTCAGTGTTTTAAATGAATTTGATCCTAATACTTTATATAGCTGATTAACATACAGATGTATGTTCAAAAACAATCTCAAACATGCTGGTGTGAGATCATTAACATCTACTGTCTACATATTGGGACCGAAAGATTTTCAAGAAACTCTTTTGCAGCCAAGATGAATGCAGTATTCTGTTTTGCTTCCTCAATATTTATTAAAGAAGATGTCTTCTTTAAATGGAATTTAAAATACATATAAGAATGCGGARAAGTTTGGGACCAGCTTCATACAGGTAATCATCAATGCTTCAACTGAAAAAAAACCAAACAATCTACATTCAAGCATGTCCCATCAAGCAAAGGAAAGGTAATGCTCTCAGTTTAAGTCAAGACTACGAAGAGCAGTTGGATACTCCATAGAACCATGCTGGCAGCTGGATGCTAATTGGTACAGTGACACATCAGATTTTTTTTTTTTTCCCCCTTCAGCTTTCATTTTGCAACAAATGTAATTGTGTTTTAAGTTTCATGGACAAATCCACAAAAAGGACCCACATAGRTGTCAGGGCTGTGAGGAACAGGGTTTTTGCACTCCATATAGGCAGTTGGGATGTTACTACTGCTGAGCACCTGATATCTGCAGGGCAGACCTGCGGGTAGGCAGTAAAGATTACCTGCATCTGACTAATAAATCTGTGTACCCTCGCCCAGCCCATGTTGAAGGGGTCARGAGTCTGGGGATGGAGGTTGCTCTGGGTTTGGAGGATGCTGAAGAAGCCTGCAGGGCTGCAGTCTGCTCCCTGATGAATTTGGAAGTTGGCCAGGAGCCATGGGGAGCTCAGCAGAACCAGTTGGTAGTGATCTGCTGGGCAGCAAGGTGGGGTCAGGATTGGGTCTGGAGACAGTGATCAGAGTCGGATCACCATCTGCCCAGCAAGTCTGCACCAATGAGGCTAAGGTTAAGCCAAGAAGCCATGGTTTTGGGTCCAGGTCAGAACTGGGGAGGTACGACTCTGAGCACAGCCATAGCTGCTACGCCGCCGCGATATAGCACCCACGGGTGTCAGTGGAGATGCCTCTGCTTGGAAGCAGCTCTGAAGGGAAGGAAGAACAGGCCCTGTTGTCTAGCTGTCTTCACAACTGCTCATTTCTGGGACAGAGCTGACCTTGGCCAGCCRAAATGCTTAACTCAGCCAACTAACCTCCTGCAAGGGGGAAGTCTGCTCAGGGCCCTAACAATACAGTATTGTGTTCAATAAATAGTTTGGAAATGCAACCAAAAATAAAGATTTCTAAGGCATTGCATAGCTTTTTTTTTTTTTTCTTTTTCTCCAGTCTGTTTTTCCCTCTTGTGTTATTGTTCATTTCATTATCAGACTGTAGAAATATTTTGCTTCCAAAATCATATATGAAGTGGTTCTTTTTAGAATAGCTATCATGGAGGCAAAAGACTCTTAGCTGTGCTATTTCATGCAGCAGCTGAGGAGGAGTTAACTCCTGTTCTTGCGATGCAGCACTGCTGTCACTGAATGAACCACATGAGACCTGATTACGAATTCTTTTTTTGCCTGTTCTGTAACATTCCACCTGCTACAGAAGTGGTCATATCACTAARACAGAGATTTTTCAGGAAGAGAGCTTTCCTTCACTTGAAATTTGTGTATTTTAAATAGACACTACTTGCATTGGTACCCAGGTGCTTTATCTGCTATAAGAATGCCCTAACCACCTTCGAGTGATCTGGAATAAATCTCACTGTCTCTCCCTTTGAAGGTGTTTGACTTGTAATAGGATATGAAGTATGCATTGATCTTAAAGATGATGGTTTTATAGCCTGGTGTTAAGAAGTCTGCATTGTTCCTGTATTAGCAGGATTCATTTGACCAAAGGAGATGCCTTCAGTATGGATCTATATATCTATATCTGAGTTATATGGGCTCACCTTATATCCGCTTGAGAGAAATTGGCCCTTCTAGGGTACAGCTCAATTTTTCCTAGAACTGATGTCTATATCTCTCCAATCAGTGTAAGAATAGTCTAGGGTGACCAGCCTAGTGCAGCTGTTGAAAGTCAGATGAGATGATTTCCCTTCCAGGAGAGACATTCATGTGTCCTTTCTTAATTTGATTCAGATAATTGCTTTGCTCTCATAATTTCCTTTTCCTAGGAAAGTAACCTAACCAGGAAGGAGGGAGAATGGACAGCGGTCATTTCCCTCTTTAGGTGTCGGCAGTTCTAGACCATCTTTTCCAATATTGTAGTATCTACAGGGAGTCAGCCACTGAGACAACACAGGTGTGTAATACGACCCCTATGGTTATGTCAGTTAAACTTCTGAAATATGTAAGACCTTGATTCAGGCTGCCTGTTTCTGGGTGTATTCAGTAGTCAACAACAGGACAAAAAAGTAATCATTGTTTTGTGATTTCTTAATTATTTATTTTTATCTCTGACAAGGCATTTACTTTCTATCTATTAATTATTTGTATTGCAGAGTATTTGGCCACCAGGCTCCAATTTGCAAGGCGCTGGATGAACCCAAGGCAGTGACAGCCTTCACAAGCAGCACACAAGAAGTGAGAGGCAACGCAGTTTGCTTGAGCTCACAGAGCAAGCCAGGGTTACACTAAGAGATACAAAATATTCTGAGCCCTGTTCCTGTGCTTTGTGCATTGGATTGCATTCACTTTTTTTTTTCTTTCTTTTTAATGTTGATCCATGTCAAAGTCACCAATAAAATCAGGACCCTGTAAAAGCATACCATGACACATTTTTATCTTCCGAGACAGMCATTAAAAAAAAAAAAAAGCTACTTATCTTCTTCTGTGATGCCATGCTTTCTGATTTTGATAATTAGAATCATACAATTAAATTCCTTTATCTCTCAGGAATATCAGATTTTTACCTGAGYGTTCCTTGATGCATATGAATAAGGGTGTATGTGTGTGTATGCGTGTGAAACCCTGCAGAAGCAAAGTATTTGCCATCCATCTAATCTATGACAGTCTACACCATTTGCAAATATTTCTGATATTTTGCCTTTGCAGGACATATTGTATATACAATAAAGCAAACAAGAGTCTGGATTCTACCTGTTATTAACATCCTATCTCTCAGGAATTACTGCCCAACTATTAAATGGTTCACCCACGAAACAGGCAAATTTAATAGGATCAATTTTCTTCAGTGRTATTCTGTTCAATGTGAAACTTTATCCATAGCAACGGAGATTCTAAATTCATGCTTAAGGCTAGAAAAGCAAGACGTTTTATCATTAGTGTTCAGCATGGCTAGACAGTTCTGTTGAAGCCAATTATTAGCCAGTGTTTCTATGTGGAAGTGAGCTGGTAAAAGTTAATGTACTCAGGAAAGGGGGAAAAAAATCTGATTCAGTTCACGGCAGGAATTCCCAATGACTAGCTAACATACAGCTATAATGTCATTACTGTCATACTTATCTTAAATTAGAAGGATACAAGGGAAGTAGTAAGCATTCACTGTTTCAAAGTGAACAGGTTCCTCTGCCATTGCCATCAGAGCTCCCAGGCTTCCCATTTACCTACACTAGTAAAAAATTAAAAAAAAAAAAAAAAGCTATAAAAAGCACACAGATGCCCCAAATAACCAAATAAATCAGTGTTGAACTCTTAATCTGTATTCACATTGTCAATGATAATAAGGCAGAATGAACTGCTGAGCTACCTGCCTAAAGAAGACACTTATATCGTGCTGCCCCACATTTCAGAAAAGAAGGGGATACTTATTTAACTTGATTTTGAAGAAAGAGGATGACCTGTAATGCACCCTTGTGCATTAYAGAGCCCTAATGAGAGTACTTTCCCTAGAAACACTACCTTACCTCTAATTTTATGAAATTCATCTGCCACCTTTTTGCCAACTCAATTTTGTGAGATTCTGGAGACACAAAATTTAACTACTAAAAAGATCTTGTCTGTAACTTGATAAYTGCACTGTTAAAAGTCTTTCTGAAAATCCTGATTTATAAAGTGTATTGGATCCCCTTGACGGACACTGTTATAGAGCTCCAGTAGGCCTGTGAGTCAGGATTTCCCTTTACAGAAGCCACACTGACTGCCCGAGAGACTGTCTTTATCCATGTGCTCAATGTGTTTATTCTTTATTACAAAATTTATAGAGTAATCACTTCCCACTACCTAAATGTGTGGTTTCTAAAAGCATAGCAAAGCCCACATTGCCCAGTCCTGAGGACATTCTTTAAGGGAAAATAAATCACGGAAAGGAAAATAAGTCACAAAGTCACCATGCTTCAATGAACTAATTGCTTAAGTGGGTCAGCAGAGAACAGTGAAGAGTGAGCTGAAGATTTGCCCTTTTCAGGGAAATATGAACTTCCTCCACTTTAGATTCACAACCAGGATTTTTTTTTTTTTTAACGAATTGTGTAATCAAGTGTCGCCTCCCTTGTAAAAAACACAGATAGAAATAAGCARTTCAGTAGACCAGTGTTTGAAACCATCAGTTGATATATGGGAGATGTTTCCTGTGCTTCTGACTGATTTGCAAAATGSCCTATGCAAGTACAGTATATTTGAGGGTGGGCCTTTACCTCTTCCTCTTCGTTGAACTTCTGTGTTTTGCCTCAGTACTCTCAGAGCGAAAAGTAGCGTACTTGAAAATTGTTTCAGAGCTTAGTGATTATGGTTTTCAAGTGGAAGCTCTTTGTCCTTGTCTCTGTTGAATATGCCAGGCAAAACAGAACAATTTCAACAAGGAGATTAAGAAAAAACAACAGTTCATAACATCCTATAGTTTGATGATGACTCCAGTTTTGAGGAAGGTGAAAAGTGTGGGTTCATACCCCCTCAGAGGAGAAAGTGACTTCAGTCTGACTCAAATCAATGCTAATCTATAGCCATGCAATGRGATGTGTTTATTTGTTCATTACCAGATACTGCCCAAGGTGCATACTGAAGATATTWCCAGACTGAATAACCTAGGGCAGGAAAACTTGGTGCTGTCAATCTGCATATATATTCCAGTGGCTAAACTGGGATTACTAAAGAGACTTTACTGGCCCCAAGTTTAGCATCTAGAAATGTATAAATACACTCAGGATAATGGGGAAACTAACCTGGGTCCTTCTGAACTTTGGTACTTTAAAGAGTGTCTAAGTATCTTAGTCAGTTTTGCAGGACAACATAAAATAAGTTACTAAAGTAAGTTAAGTTCAGTCAGGGAAGAAAGAATGTGCAAAGGTTTCAGGTGAGTGCTCAGACTGTATCATCTAAGCATTAAAGAAAATAGGATTTTGCCAACCTTTTTTAAAATTCAGCTGTTCCTATCACCTAATCTGATACCTCTTGTTTAGTCTAAAGTTCCTTATGGAGCCCATTTTGAAGTGTATTTATCTAACTGTGTCCATATTCACCTTCCRAGAAGTGCTCTGGGACATTATTCTTCAACAGCAGAGCAGCTGTTTGCCCTGTAGGTAATTTCTGACTTGTATGCCCTAAAACCAGATCATGATGAAGACTCAAGTTTTTCCTGGGACACYGTTCAGGATTTAGGCTGAGCAACTTGAAGACAAACCTCTGTTTCATAACTCCGTTGCACAGAGTTTATGCTGAGATTGCATGTGTTCAAGCATGGTTACGACATCTGCCATGGGCCCAAGCACCTAAACTGTAATGTTCAGCACAGAACAGTCTCTATCCTTCTTTCACACTGGCTCACCTAACCGTTAAGACATCGAAAAGCAAACAAATGGAAAGACCTGCAGACAGCAGTCATCCTGTGGCCTTCTAGAAGCTAAACAAAGGATCCTTCCCTAAACAGTTCCAGAAATTTGCTTCAGCTTTGGGGTCTGATACTCCTTGGCTTATGCCGTTGGAGTCAGCTTTGAGCCTTGTCTGATAGGTTCTCTGATATGAAAAACTGAGATTTAAAATGTTAGAGGAATATCAGTTTCATCAGAACCCTGAGCCTGTTTGTGAACAGTCACAATCTGCAGCAACAGAAAGCTGACCCGCTAAAATCTCAGTAAAGGACATCAAAGAAAATTGTCGTATGCTTAAAGATTGGCATACGCTTAAATACTTTTTAAACTTTGTCCTAAGAAAAGTAAGCACGAAAAATTAGGAGTCCAGGCTTTTCTGAGCACTGTCATAGACGTCCCGTTTTATCTTGATCTACTCACTCCTACAATACCCACCTAATAAATAAGCATAAAAATGTTTTCCCCAGCTTTTATTTTCTCTCCTCACCACAAMTCTGTCTTCCTCTCAGTGAGTGTTTACATGGCGAATAACACAACAGGACCTCATCTGCGATGAACATGTTTTCTATTTATAAAAAGACAGAAAGAACAAAAAAGAGACCACAAAAAGTCATAGACAGAAAACCTCCTTAATTCGTACAGAAGGCATCAGGCCATGACATAGGTATTGTACGTACACATACAGAGATATAAAAATGATTGAAAACTGGTTTGGAAAAGGCAGCTAGCTATGCTGATTTTTATAAACAGCTGTCAACCTCCTCGACTGCTCACAGAGYGCCAGGATAGCTTGTGATGCCTTTGTGGACTCTGAGCTGTCATTCAGGCAGAGACTGGGTGAAGATGCTGATGCCTCAGGAATAGATTTAGATTATTACCATGATGGGGATGTGACCATTCCTTGCTCTCTCTGATAATGTTGCAGATATTGCAGTGACACACGTTATCTTCCCAGCTGCCAACATATCTCAAGAGACGGAGGGGGAGGGGAAAAAGGCCAACCCCATACACRGCATCTTATCTAGAAATTGAAGTTTTCTTCTTCACTTTATTCTCTGCCAAATAAGCAGACAGCCTGACTTTCATGGGAAATTTACCCTGTTCCTGTAGACACTTGTCCGTAGAACCAAAGTGCTAATGATTAAAGGTTAGATGCTGTTCTTGCTCTTATGATGGGTAACACTTTATTCGGTGTTCAGTCCCACTGGGCTRAAATGTACGGCAAAGCAAAGTCCTGCTACGAAGGGAAAAGAGCAAGCCATGTCACCCAGGGCATACCCTTAGGAAATCAATTTGCCTCACTGGGCCTCAAAAGACATGTCATCGAGCACCAGAGGGCAGGTCTATTACGTATTTTGCCTGCTATAATAGGGCTGTCATCCAATTTAGCTTGAGGTCTACCTGCTGACGCTAAAGAAAATAATTCTAGGAGTCGAAACAGCATAGTTGTATTAATACTGTGCCTTGCATGGACAAAGAGACCTTAGGAAGCTAAACCGTCTCTGAAGAAGTCTCTGAAGCTTCCTTCTGGGGACCCTTGTGCTGCCCAGCACTTTGTGGTGTCCCGGGGATGGACCAACTCTGCTAAGGCTGGTTTGGGAGACTCTGATGGTTTTCCTCTTCCACCCTAGAGACATACCTAGTGGATGCACCAAACTGTAAAATCCACAAGACTGACTTAAGCATCATGACTCCAAAATARATGAGGAAATACATAAGTGGAAGTGTAACTGTCATTGTTGTCTTTGGGTATCTGAGTCTATGGGTGTGTTAGCTTCATGTTTGAAAGATATTCTCTGCAAGTTTTATGACTAAAATCATGTCATAAAGAAATCATTGAAAATGGAAACTTTCATCAAATGGAGCAAATTCAGAAGGCATCCTTAAGAAAAAAAAATAAAAATAAATAAAATAAAACAAAAAAAAGATAAAAAAAGATAAATATTATTGATGTCATTATAAAACTTATGCCATATGTTAGTTCTCATCAACATGCTGAGGCCCCGTCATCTAGGGTTATAGTCTGACTTGCTGAACCTTTGCAGTGCTCCTGGCACACTGAGAARATGGAGTAAAATCTCTCCCTGTTTTTGCTTCTGCAATCCCCCATGCCAGTGACTTCTAACATTTCCTTGTTCACTAATTGCTCTGTGTCCATTCTGAGGGATGCAACAGTCTCTGCAGTGATGTAAAGGAAATCCTTGTCTTCATTTCTTCCCCTGAATGGAAGAACCTTTGAACTAGTTGTTCAAGAACACACTAATAAATATATGTAAATCTAAAAACAAGGCTGAATACAAAGAGTGTGTTTTTTCTATTTCTTTACGAACCTAACAGAAACATTATACTATTATTTTCCTTTGAAACAAAATAACCTGCCTATATGCACAGGATAAAATTGAGAAATGAGTGTTGAAAAGCACAGTGCCGGTGCTTTTAATTTGTGGATACATGCACTATTATGTCAAAGTAAACAACATCCTTTATGACTTTTAAACACTCTCACTATTTCAGGTTGGATTCTAGTAAGTGTGAAGAGGGTGACATTATTTTCATTGCTGCTCCACATCATTGAAGAAAACAAAACTCAAAAGCATCTTTCAGCTGCTCTGCTTTCTGGCTTTCTCTGTTTTATGGTCCTTGTGCGCATTAATAATGAAAGCAGCAGGGAATTCTTCACTCGCCACAGAAGAAGAAAAGACAAAAACAAAAMCAAACAAAAATGAGAAAGAGATAGTAAGAGAAAGAGAGGACCGCARGATTGTTAAAAGAAGTGTAAATATAGTTTTCCCCTGACACACTAATGATAATTCACAGCGCAGTCTCTAGAACACAAAAGATTCAATGAACTAGGACAAGCAAACTGTCTGTGGATGCTTCTGATGACTCTAATCATCTTTTGGTGATTACATTGATAAAGGTAATAWCATTGCTAACTATTCTTAGACCACTGTGAGGTATTTGATTTTGTAGTGCATAATATTTTGTTTAGGAAACTAGAATCAACATGGTCCATATTAAATGGATGTAAATGTGATTAACTCATTCATTAAAGGCTGCCTCTGCATAGTTTTCAGCAAACAGAGATTTTACTGATTTTCTGGAGAAGTGCAAACTGAGTCTACCCATGGTTTGATCTATAGGTCCATATGATCATCATTCTCCTGAATTTCCTACCTGTACTTAGCGATATTGAAAAGTAATGTGTTGGGAAGGTACAGTGTCTGTTCTTCTGAACATAGTCCAAGAAAACTACTATGCCATCGTCACAGARATGTGCTGAAAGCCATGAGAAATGTGCTATTGCAGAGCAAGAATTTATACCTTTTATAGATTTAGAGATTTTGTTGGTAGAAGAATGCTAGGTCTCCTAATCTGCACTGCCTCTACAAGCCTGAACGAGAAGAAACTGGACAGTAAGACACCATTACAGGAAAGAGCTTAGTCTGGGAAATACTTCACCAAATGTTTTTYGTCTAAGACTTGGATTYCTTCTATGAAGACTCCTTGGGTTARCGAAAGRGAATTTCTGTATGTGCAACTCCAGAAGATCAAGTTTTGTTAGACAGTTGTTTTAGGATAGGATGAATTACCCACCTCAATCTGCCCATGATGAGAGCTCAGAGAACTAGCTTAATTAGGAACTTAGTTATCAGATAGTCAGAGCCATCTGCGATGAAACCAACTCCTCATCCTCATTAAGAGCTGTTAGGGTAACTGTTCCCTTAACAAAATATATCTTCTTCATCTGAAATTGTAGTTGTTAAAGACAGCTGTGATATAGAGACCTCCCTTCCCTCTTGAAATTTTCTTCTTCACTTACACAGTAGTAAATCTGTTCATATTAAATGACATCTTAGTTATAAGCATCAGTTCAGAATTCTTCACAATGAAAGGACACTGGAGAAGATCCCAAGAAATAGAAAATACATCAGTCCTTTTGTGATTTGATCTAWGTATTAATAACCCACAGTGCTGAAAATACATCTCATACAGAGAATTTAAATGTGTTTCACTTTCAGTTCCAGCCTTTAGTCTTTGTCATGTCTTTCTCTGTTGGATATAGAATTGTTCAAATTTTAATCAGAACAGTGTCCCTCAACCCTTAGCGGAAYTTTAAGTTAATGTTAAAAATAGTACTGTCTCCCTCCCACACACTTATTTCTCCYTTGACATTCTAGCCATAACTTTTGTGTTCAAGGTTAAAAATACAAGAAACTTGTTTTACCTTAGGATTGTTTTTTATTAGTGTTATGGCTGTTTTTCGTCATCTTATTTTGCTTTACCTGGTGTAAGCACTTTGTTGTGTTATGAAATTCTTGTTGAGGAGTTTTGCCCATGGATATATCTAGACAGTAAAAGAAAGTTCACAGCTGAGTTGCATAATTATCGTTTGTTAAAGARTTAGTAAAACATTTTAGTTCACCCTGTCCATTGGATCAGCAACAAATCAAACTTATTCTGCTGATTTTCACCTGTGGATAGATCGATCTGAGGACTATGGTCTGAAACCACACAGTGTAGAGGGTCCACAGTGTCTCAGCATATTCCAATCATCAAGATCATTCCATTACCCAGCATCTAGAATCAGCATCCAGAACAGCTAAAGCAGGTTTATTCAGTCTTTGCTACAAAATTAATGAACAATTTTTGCTGAGACAAAATAGCCCATTGCCATGGAGCCCATTGCCATGGAGCAAACGTGTGGCATGTCTGACCATCTGTAATGAACTTTTATATACTCACTTATTTCTCAGTTCTTTGTCCTGGATCTGCTCCCTGGAAATGAAAATCCCTGTTTAGAATAAGATCTGAAATTCTGTTTTCCTTTTAAAACCTCCTTAGAGTCAGAGAACACGGACCTGTAAGCAACAGGAGTGTTTACGTGCTTGCGACTGTGTGTATATTTATGTGTGTATGTGTGTGTGCATGTACACGTACGTGAGTATTTCTGGTTGTGAGTGTTTAGTTTGGGGGAATATTCAGAGAAAAATAAAGAATGCCGCAGCTGTGCTAATATACTCCACAGCAAGTGCAATAGAATACATCTCATTGAAGGATAAGTAGCCGCATCTGTAGTAATGATTAGAGATTAAGTGAATACTGAGAGATATCCAACGTTGAAGCAGCTGCAGTCCATGCTAAGGTACTTTGCCTATTACGTAAAACATCAAGATATCCTTCCCACAGGCGTTAGGCAGTAGTTACTATAAGGCGATAACAAAAATACTGGTAGTTTTGGGACCTTTTTCACTCAATGCTGACAACAACAGCAGACAAGATCTGTGACATTCATTATTCATTCTACTCCATTGCAAGATCTTCCATTTGGCAATGTGACACATCCTGATGAATTAACTATGCACTAACGCTCTTCCACTAAAAGTTAAAATCTCCCAACACAGATATCTTGGGTAAATTGGCACACTGGTCCACAGATGTGCTCTGGGTTACTGCAGCAGAAGGGTCCAAGGCAGCAGATGCAGTCCAAGGCAGGGCAAGAAGAGGAGAAAATGCCAAATTTAACAACAGTCTTCCCATATTCATTAGCTCATCTCCTGTTAATGCCACATAAGCTCAAATTAAGGGGAGCCACCAGATAATGTTTTTTGACCAGCTTTGAATATCTCCTCAAGGGAAATGCTGCAACTTAGCCTTGATGCAATGTTATTATTTTCTAACTGTGCATCGAAAATTAAATTTGGTTACATGGTGAATATCTTTGCCCAAAATGCTTCCAGCAGAGAGAATTATTGATTACTGGATACCAGTATCAATAAATGTTTACTTGTAGTCCAAAGCGCTATTCATATGCCTCTCTTGGAAATCTGGGACTCTGGAACATTTCTACCATGTTTTTATGGGTTTGGCCTGCAGCCATTTTATTATCTTTTCTCATCACGTTCCACCCTGCCAGCTGAATCATCATCTTAGCAAATCTCAGTCTACAGCTGTAAATGAAGAAATTACTCCCAAGAAAATGTGATTATTCATTTCCTACTCTTATAATCTTGTAACGTCTCAAGGTTAAAGATGCTCACTGTGACAGCGTAGAATTATCCTTGTGCTCTGTACAGCATAATCTGCTTGCCAATGTTCACCGATAAAAAAAGTAAAAATGAAAAAAGAGT
The DNA here is from genome assembly GCF_003343035.1 of Apteryx rowi. Taxonomy (NCBI): domain Eukaryota; kingdom Metazoa; phylum Chordata; class Aves; order Apterygiformes; family Apterygidae; genus Apteryx; species Apteryx rowi. Next base: position 636,677 of record NW_020449119.1, on the reverse strand, counting down.
CATGGTTTTATAGCTGGAACTACCTGGAAAATCTCAAACAGATAAGGCTTGCACATGAAAAGAACAGTTACTTAAAAACAAAGTGTTTTGTGAAAACATGTCAAAAAAAAAAAAAAAAAACACCACTCTGGAGAATTTCAAAGAAATAGCAGGTTTCAGAGAGGCTTGCCTAGTTTCTGGACATATTACTTGATGGAAGACTATTGGGTGATGGTTCCAGGGTCTGTTGGTGACCCCCAGCTGCAGGAAGTTACTGACTCTCTCATCAGCTATCCTCTGACCTCTTCGGACTACATATCTCACACACATGCACATGCAACCTGGGAAGTCAACTGTTCCAAGGGCTGATGCACCACTGCGAGAAGCTCATGTTCTGATTAGAAGCTGCTGACAGAAAAGCTGCAGAAGAATGCTCTTTTACTTTAGAATTATGGTTTGGGGTTTTGTTTTTTTTTTTTTTTTTACATTGAACAGTTATGATCTTCTGGCTTGTGGGAGTGTTAACACCAGTCTAGGATCTCAGTCTTCATAGGAGCATGGAAATCACCCACTTGTATGTACTTGGGTTCCCATGCTTTGCTAGTTCTAGTTTACATTGGCCCTTGTTTGGGAGAGAAAAATCTGTGATGTGCCACCTATGTCTGTGGTACAACCGTACTTCTGAATCAGCAGAAGACCCTAAGATAGATATTTGTACTGTCTAGTTCAGGCAGTTTTAGCAATCTGATGTGCTGTGATTCAAAGGACAAAATTTAGGAGCTGAGATTATCAATACAGTCAGAGGAGAGCTATTGAAGCAAGTGGAACAGAAAAGCAGAGCAAAAAAGGAGATTTAGACCACTTAATTATCTGCCTACAAGATCTCGCTCATTTTTACTGATGGAGAATGTTCTCTGAAGAGGAATCCTGTTACTACTGCTGTTTTGCTTTATTGCTGAACCTATACCTGTGTAAAGAGAAAAGAATAAGCCAAAAGGCATATACAGACATGCCAATASGTAAGCACACAGACATACCTTWTATATAGAAATATATGCATGTAGCATATTCATGTACATGTACATCTCTATATACTTCATATRCAAATATCTGTATGATTTTATAGTRTACTTTTCCATGCAATCAAAGCATATATGTATACACAACTATTCCACACACATGCACATATTTATATATGTRTGTGTATATACACACAGGCATTWATACATAGCAATGAAAATAGCAATCATTCTATAAATGATTGAACAAAACAGCAACAGAAGCTGAAAGCCTTTCTATTCTGGCAAACATAAAGAGCTGCTAATGGCCCCATCAGAACATACTTTGACGAGCAGCAAAGGCCTTTGATGATTCATGTGGGAAATAGAAATTCGGTGTGTGGTGGAAATGATTTACTGTGCTGCACTGAGTGGAAGCACAATAAATYGCTCATGCTCTCCCGTGGATACCACAGGTACAGTAATCAGGAGGAACACGTGGCRGTGCAATCATCTTCACTCTAATATACAGCAGTTGAGTGCCACGTCTCCAAAACTCAGACAGGCTGTGTCAAAACTTGTCGTTTTGAACATGGGTTGATTTTCGTTGCTGCAGTTCTTCATCCTTGACCAGGCATGAAGCCTAAGTACACCGACAGCTCTCACCTTAGCATGACCTCTTAAAAGCATATCATCTTGTGGCTATCCCAAGCAGTTGCAAAATGTTWGTGTTTCGGGTAAACTTTGAGAAAAGTAAATCATAAAGAGGACAAGTGTTCASTCCATGAGAAATGTGACTTTCAGTAAGCAGTTTTATGGAACACATTTTATTCATCTCAAACTTTTGAATTTTATACGCCTGTAGAGTAATCGCACCAGTTTCAAATTATATACATGATGTTAAAAAGATGAAACTTTCAGTATCATTTTGGTCACTGAAAACTAAAAGTGACTTAAACTAGAAAAAAAAAGTTTTATTTTGAACTCTTGTAGTAAAATGTAATACTTAAGTCTCATAAATAGAAGTAGGAATTTTTTTTTTCCCACCAACAATTCAAAATATATTAAAAAAAAAAGTGTTAGATCTAAAACTTTCAAATGGAATACTGTAATTTGGAAGAAAAGTTCAGTTTTGTCTCTGATATCAGTCAAAGGATATTTTGAAGCAAAATATTGTAAACATTTTATCAAAGAATAGGAATTAAATACTTCCATTTTCATGTTTTTTTGCTTCAGARTAGACAGGTAAACTGATGCAAATCTCAAAACATTTGAGAATGCAGTTCAGAATCCTTAATCCTGAATTTTAAGCCAAGAAAAAGAATGTGCAGAACAGGTTGCCCACTAACTAATATTATTKTTCAGTGCTTGAGGGTTTAACTCAGGTCTTAGATTTGTATTTTGTAATGAAAGATAGAGACAGAAATGGAAATTCCTGCTCTCTAACTACWTGTTCATGTTAGTATATTGCAAAAATGTCCTGCTACAACTATGGGGATTACACAAAAGTCTGTTGGCAGAAAGCATATGTAGACTAATGAGAAGAATTAAACAGGCTTGACTCTCTACTTCCTCCTCCATTTTTGACTAAAGYGGGAACAAAACAAAAAAAATTTGCATAGTTACCAGGACTTGCAGGTCCCTCATACCATCTTCTGATGTTCAGCCTTGGAAGACAAAAGCCTCGAAAGACAAAAATGCTGAGCGAGGATGAGAAAGTATGGAGATGAGGGAGGGCAGTAACTTACCCCTAAGCCTCACAGAAGGGGGAAAGCTGTGTTTTAGGGAAGAAGGACTAATGGATTCTAATAGCCTGTTCAAGCAACCCACCTCCAACACAGCTGTGGGCTCAAACACCACCCAGCCGGTGCAGAACCTGAACTTGAGGGTTGCCCATTTTTACTACTGGTCTTTTTCAGGAAGATAAGCTTCTACTGTTCACAATAATCATTACTGCCACATGTTTTGACAAAGTCAGATGCTGTCCAGAGCTTTCATCTACTTAGAATTTAAACAGCATCCCTTGGATAGAAAGTTTTTATTAATACCCAACTGAAACCAGACACAGTTTTTCAGGGCCCAAATTCAGGTTGTCATAACAACTTGACACAATTCTTATAATCCTATTTTTATTACACTGCTTAAGTAAAAGGAACAGGAKGTATTTCTTCCCCAAAAAGCAATTGCAATCCAGTCAGTCAAAGTCTGTTCCTGTAATTACATGTAGAGCACCCGATACACCTCACAGTCGCATCAGGTTGCTCTCAGAGCAGCCCTGCTGCTGTTGGTGGTTTAGTCTGAATTTACACGGGTGCACCTGTGCTCTGAGTACAGCAGCACATAACTAAGCTCCTTCTGCTCTTGGAAAAAGCTCTACTGTACAAACCGAAAAGGATACAGAAATGTGAACGCATGGAAACAAGACTGGCGTAGAATAAGACAGAGCAGAAAATGGTGTTTGCTTAAAGACAAGCAAATGTCAGTGCTATACGTCACAGTGAAGGTAAATAGTCACACTGGCCATTTTGATCTGATACTGAGACACTGACAGCACACCTGCTAAAAAAGCCTTCATCCACAGTTGACTTCTTAGCTACATGGGTCTGTGGCAGTCATATACCATGTRCTAGCAGGGTGGTAGTTTCTTAAACCTTCTCTCAGCTATGTCTATTCACGTCAACACCCCACAAGACAAAGAATCAAGTGACTTACATGGTCTGCTAACATGAAGCTGGTTTTGTTTGCTCTGAAAGGACTAGGAGTGCTCACACAGTCAGTYCAGTTACAAGTAAAGGGTGGTTTAAGAGCTTGTCTTTAATGCTTCACAGCTTTTGGGATGGGATTCACTTCATCTCACTRTAGCCATCTAAAACTTAGATATCTAAGCTAGCTGACTAAGCTATGCAGACCCTGGAGAAAGTTGTCACATGCAGAAGGGGACTGTCCTCTAAAGGTGCTCATCTCTTACCAGTAGGAGGAGAACAGATGRTATACCTGAACTAGACAGCTAAGTTTCAGATGGCTGAAGTTAGGCGAAATGGATTCTACCCTCCATTCCAAGTTGTTACCATGATCTGATGTTTGATGCTGGAACCACGACACTTTGAGAGCTGAATCCCAGGCCACAACTGATAGATCTGCAGCTCATGTGTGCTCATCCTTGTGGCTGCTGTCCCTAATCTTGTTATAATAGATACACCAGACTTCTGCTTTATTCCATACTAGTGTTACTGATATGTGAATTAAAAGTATGTGAAGATGAGGCTAGGTAGAGTTTGTGCCAATGTAGGATTCGGGGGACTTGCACTCCATCTTTTGCTATGCTTTCAGGAGATCCTTAAAAAGCCATTTCGTTGTTCTGTGCCTTAATTTCTTGCCTGAAAGAAAAAAAAAAATCAGGGATAGCCATTCATTTCTTGTCTTGCTAATTCACTTTGCAGGCTTCTGAGAGCAAAGACTTCTCATTTGTATAGTAACTAGTATGACTGGGTGGTCTACAAACTACTTGGTTATTGCTACTACTAATAAATGTGATGCTTCATGGTCAACATGGCAAGATGACTGACACAGAAAGGGGGCAATGAGATAAACAGTGAACATGGGGGATATCAAAGTGGAACAAGTGACCAAGCATTTTAACTAGATCTGCTTGACTATGTGGAGTGTTCATTTAAAAAATCACCGTCAAGGACAGAGTCACATAGATTACAACAGAAGTAGACCAAGAAAAGAAAGATCGCTATAAGTGGAGGTATGCTTTCCTTCTGGGACCTACTTTATCTCTTAGACTGGCAAGGTAGATATCTCATCAGAGGTGGTTTTAATACTTCTTAGGTGGTGTGGAGCTCAACAGAAAATTTTGTAGTTAATGCGTGTGTGCACATGCATGTAACACAACAGAGGTTTCAGAGAACCGTATAGTGCAAAATAAGAGCAGTATACATTCTTTTTTATCAAGATAGTACTAACTAGATGAGAATATTTAGTTGTTTTACACCGGAAAAGAGAGAAAAAAAATGGCCATTATCTTGTAAAGGACCTACATGCCTCTTTTTATGCTCAGCCTGAGTTGCTTGTCTCTGCCAGCTCACGAATAGCCTGTGAAATCCTCACTGAGGGCTGCCGTGTGGGCACATGAATACGTAACAACTCTGTAGCATGTTTAGGGGTTAGTAAAAATGAATATTTAAGAAATTTTTCGCAACATGTAACATAATCCCACCTCTGTCTTCAGTCGTATGAATTCTCACAGGAAAATGGCATACAGCATGGATGCCAATCCTAAATAAGTGGTGATTGTAACCTGGCAATGCGTGTAATATGGACCAAAGCAGAAGCAGATCTTTAGCTGATGTAATTTAGCATCGATCCATTCAAGTTTTCAATATAAAGGCACTTATGCCATTTTCTGAACATGCTTCTAAAAGCTTTTGTTTTACTGCCCAAAGAAGGAGGAAAATATCCTTCCTTTTATCCCTAAGCAGTATAAAGAAGAGATACTGTGAAATAGCTTCAAATGGTTCTAGCACGATGGCCACCAAAAYCACCCCTTCAAACCCCTTACCCCAAAACACCAACAAAAGAAGAAGCAAGATGCTTCTGCATGAAAAATATATTTTTTTCTTTGCTCCTACAAAGAAAAAGCAAAATAAAATAATGTGTTTTTAGAAGGCAAKAGAAAATCTCAATTTCCATATTAAATAAAGTATTCAGTGTTTGAGTTCTTGATCAGCCTGCAAGGTGTCAACCTCTCCTTGCCCCTGGTTATTTCAACAGTTGACAGTGTTCTTAAAAAAAAAAAAAAAAAGTATAATTGAATCATATCTTAGATAGCATTTGCTTTTCTTAATATCACCTACAGTCTTTGCATTAATGACACTATTTTCAGACAGCTAGCCGATGGGCTGATAACAAGTACCCTGGGCAAATGGTTGCATTTCGATATTGATGTGCAGAACAATGAAGTGTAAAGGACCCACAGGAAAACCGAGTAAATTTTGTGAAATGTTCAGTCTATGTTTAGAGAAGGAATTTAAGGAATGCCTCAAATAGCAAGCGTGTTTGTCCATTGCTTTGTTCTTCACTGGGTTGTTAATATTTCTGCAAAAGCAAAGCAAAGAACCAGTGCCTAGATATGAAGACTTTTTGTTCTCCTGTGTTACCAAGGATAAGTAACTATTTCTGTAGCAATTGGCTTATCCCTGGGGCCTGAGCTAGGACTATTATCATTGCACTCAAGGGACTCCATCATATCTTCAGAAAGAGAAACTTCACTATTGGTAACAGAATTCAACTATTTTGTGGCATCTGCGCGGTTGGGACTATCAGTAACATAAGAAAGTTTCTTCTGACAGTGATTTTCTTGTTCATAAGTTAAAAAAGCAGTCTGCTTTGACAAAAATATAGTTAAGTCTACTATTTAAAACAATAAGCAAGAGCGTTCTAATTGAAAAATCATGCTTTTCTTTAGGAACTAGCAGTCTTTGCATAATTTTTTAATATGATGATCTTCCTTCTGAAGAAATATACTTTGTGACCAAAAGCATAAACTGAAATTATTATTATTACAATTGATATTTAATGGTTCAAAATCAGATCCAAGTAAAATAAGTTTCTTTTTTATTTCTAAAGAAAAACTTCAAGATTTGAGAAATAATTGTTAAGCAGTGTTTTTATTTTTTTTAGTCATACTTTTTAAAATTAAGAAGTATGTGTGTGTGTTGTGTGTGTGTGTATTTATATATTTATCTGAGTTCTCTTCTGAAATGAAAATGAGTTTGAAGTACTGATTTCTTTTGTTTTGTTTTGCAAAGACACTTTTGGATTTTTTTGACAATTTGGATTTTTTAGTCATGTTATTCAGAAATTTTGAAAACATGATAAACCTCACAAGAGCTGTCAGTTTAATGTTACTTTCAAATTGTTCATTTTGAAGGTATTTGCATTTCAATTCCAACCAAATCCTAGGAGATCTCAAAACAAAAGTATGAAAGTTTTTAAGTCTTCATGACACTTCTAGGATGTTTTTTCTTAAAATAATGAATGGTAGAGGAAGATTGATCTCACGATAACTTACACCTGGTTTTTGTATAACATTAGAGAAAATGCTAAGTACAAGGCAGGAATTTTCTTGCCTATGGTGATATCACTTTGATCTTCAGGGCTTATAGAAAATATATAAGAAGACAAAAAAAATTAGTATTTTTTCTCAGGGGATTGGGATTGTCATTCTGAAAACTGGAGTGGGAGATGAACTCCTTTCCTTCCAAACATATTTGACTCTAAGTCTTCCACTTAAATAAAGCATTGCTCCATATTGGTAACTGTTAAGATCACATCCAATATTCCTCTATTCTTTGCTGTTGGCTGAGTTACACTGCAAATCCAGATAGACATAATGATGCCTAAAAGGCAGTGGAGAGTGCTCTAAGCCATCAGATCAAGCAGTTCCTCAAAGTTCGCAGAGGTAGCCCTGCCAAAACAGGAATTGGACTTTTTCTCTTGAATAGTACTCTAAAAGCTGAGCCCAGAGGGCCAGGCGTCCTGTAATGTTCAACAGCAAAAACTCCTCTGTTTTCAAAATTTGCTGTTTTTTTTTTTTAATATGTTTGTTTGGGTATTTTTGTTTTGAAAGGGTTGCTTTTCTTTATCAGACTTACTTGGCATCCAAAATCTGCCAGCTGCATTGTGTCTTCTCTGGGCACACATCAAAAACTAGTTTGGATGCCACCTGTCTGATTACTCATCTAGCGATGCCAGTTCTTGCTTGAACGTGCCATGGACAGAACAAAGAATAACAACATTTAGTCTGTTTTTCTAAAAAGTGAAATGAAGTTGGAGAAGTGTTGATATTTAAAGGAGCCCTGATCAGAACTAGATATGTCCTATCACCATATAAATATGTATACTGAACATAGACGCTAGTAATATATGCTGATTGACCATATCAAAATTTCTCAGAACCTTGAATACGATTTTCTGTAGCAACTTTTTTTTTTCTCAGCGATAGTTTTCTAATTCYATATCAAAAAAGCCTGTGCATATATGTGTAAATTACTGTATGTACTTGCATTTTTATATACATATATTTATATATAAGTTGGATCTTGTATACGAGATATCGGATCATCTATAACTATGATAGTGTTTTTGAATAATTCTTCTATACCTTCTGAATGAAGAGACACAGGAAATTCTAAAATAAAATTCTACTTATCAATAAGTAGATGCTTAAAATAAGCAGTTGACTTTTACTCTAGAAATTCCTCTAAACTCTAAAGGATCTGGTCACTAGCTCAGATGTCGGTATCATATCCCTACACTGCAGGTGTAAAATTAAACCCACAGTATGCAAAATTAAACCCCTAATTTCTGATAAGCGTCTTGATAGTGAGTTCACCAACTGGATATGTAGCTGAAACGTGTGATCCAGATGGATAGCCAGGTACAGAAGGAGATATAGGACAAGATTACCAAAAGGATAAATGAATAGCCTTAATCTATTTTCCCTTATGGTCATTTTATGATGCTTGGGGAATGTAGCTGAAGTAGCTGAAGAGGTAGGATAAGTTGTGATATTTTCAGAGATTCTGTTTTCTGAACACCAAACACTTCTGGGAGCACTTTGCTTTCTGGTTTTGTTTGTTTGTTTGTTTGTTTTCTTTTCTTTTGTTTTARTTTTGAATAATATTTGGCCACTTTTTCTATCAGGTTGTCATGAGATATAGAAATAAAAGTGAATAAATGTAAATAATAGTGGAGAGAGGGAAGTTCAACCATGTTTTGAATTTCACAAACTGTTTCATTTAGGTTTGGCTATAGGTTGATGCTTGGGGAGTGAAGTTAGTTCTTTTTAAATTAGTGCAGTTTCTTTTGCTAGAAGAGAAATGAGCTTTAAACCTTTTTAATGAAAGATGCATATATAATTTGATATGCATGTGGGTACTGACAATTTACCCACTAATTATATGGAGAATGAAAACCAATTAATTATTCAAGCAGCTTTTTTTAAGAGTTAATCAACCACTGCCAATGGTTCTTAACTGCAGTGACTTTAATGTCTGTCACTGTCACAGCTTATACATGCTCCTGATAATTGAAAATTATCACTGACTCTTTTGCATTATACGATTTAAGTTAGGCCTACATGAAATACAGTGGAGTATCACACAAGAGTTTGCTTGAAATTATCCTGGATGAAAGTATGAAGTAATTAAGCAACTTGCCTTTAATTTTTCTTACAGGAAGCTGATTACTCAAAGTTCTCTTTAGTATTTATAGGAGCAGTAGATAAGAACGAAATTTTGTACTGCATGTCAGTCTTCTTACATTATCAGCTCCTTAGGATGAGAAGATTTGCTTGCGGTGTGCATTTATAAAAGAGCTCAGACATCCAACTCATACCACAGATTGTTCTTGGTGGACCACTAACTATATATAAAGTCCTAGAATAAGGTCCGCAGTTGGTCTATAATATCATAATTAGCAATACGATCAAGCAAAATAATTTATTATAAGGATTCATTATGGTCTAGCAGAGATTTTGAGGGATGAAAGTATTCTTTAGGTTCAAAAACATTGAAAACTAATTCTGGATGTTACCAACATAATAGAGCTACAAATATATAAGTTCATTGATTTCAAAGTATGATTTGATTCCTTTCTTTCTCAAAGCATGTCCCTTATTATTCTGCATTAGCTCTGGTCTTAAATATGATTTATATAAGTAGGACAGCGATATAAATTATTCTTTAATGTTCCCTGATACTGATACACTTGGCATCACTTAGACAGCTGGTGCACTACAATCACTGTTTATTGCAGTAATCTTAATCATCTCATTGTTACCTTGGATTACTCTGATCTATTCCCTGGAGCTCTCTATTTCATCTCTTCACATAGCACTAAAGTACAAAATCGTGAAGGCTGGGACTACCATTTCATCACGGGTGTGAACTGTCCCTAACACAACAGATCAATGATCCCCCATTTGGTGGTTTGACATAGGTGCAAGCCAGTATAAAAGTACTAACGGTATTATGACAGCAGCTGTTACTATGTTTTTTTCTACATTAAATGATTAACTGCTGTTTGAAGACAGAATCGTAAGCCCGGTGACAGAGGAGCCTGTTTATGCGAAACCCTGAGAGCCGTGTATGTACATGCAGGCTGGAGCCATAAGGCAGATTGATGCAACCGGCCAGCCACAGAGCAGCCACTTTCTTACAGCTGCTGGTGATGTATTTATTTCTGAGGGTGCTGTTAAAAAACACCAGTATTTCTCTTGACTAGCATAATAGTAGCACAGCCCCAGTGCATAAGGTGGTCTGTCAAAACCTGTGGGTCTTGGAAGCGATCAAAAGTAGAGAAGGTCAAAAGGAACACAGAAGAATAGACAGTGTCAACTAAAAACCTCTTTGGAAACTCCAAGAGCAAATCAGATTAACAGAGGCTATTTATAGCGAAGGACAAAGATACTGGCTTTCTTAGCTGATTCAAATCTTGATAGCATTTCCACCCCCCCCCCAATTTTAATTTTTATTGTTTGCTCATGAAAAAATCATTAATTTTGAGGAAATAAAATGATCATGGTGAAAAAAAAATTTTTTTATATATCATTTTTCTTACTGAAAGAGGATCCAGGGTCTTTAAAGCAAAAAGGGACTCTTACATAACACCTTGCATTTCACCCCATGACCCAATAACTTGTGCTTCGTTAAAGGAGATATTTCAGAAAATCATCCAGTTCTCTCTTGCAGACAGAAAGCAAGGGAATGTCCTTCGTTTCCTTGGTATCTTGTTCCAATGGTAACAGTACTTCTTACTATTACAAAGTTAACTTATTTCTCACTCCAGTTTTGCCTGGATTCAACTTCTAGCTATTGGTTCTTGCTATGACTTTCTTCACCAGACTGAGTTAGTTTTTGCTACTTGTCATTTTCTCCCCGCTCAACCTGTCCAACAGCCTGGAGAGATTCTGCATAATTGGTAAAAGTGGTGAATTGAAGCACTTAGGTGAATTTTGTGTCACTGGCAGATGTGATGCTATATTTACTCCCAGAGCCATGTCCAGATGCTGAACAGCCCCCTGCCCTCACCCCTTTTTTACGGTGTTCTGGTAACAGATAACTTAAGGAAACTGTGTTCCCAAATTAGACGGACTTCAAGGAGAACAACAATAATTAAAGAAGGTCTAGAAATTTAGCAGAAAGGAAGAGACTGAAAAGATTGCTTACCAAATGAAAAAGGGACCTAGGAGGCAGATAAAAATACATATTTATGATTAAGAAAAGGTAGATAAAGAAGCTTTGTTCCCCAGACCTTTTAACATATGAGGACAATACCTGATGATGTTACAAAATGGAAATTTCAAAACTGATAAAAAAAAAATCATAAGAACTAGACTGCATGACTTTGGCATGAGATTTATATGAGTAGATCAATCTGTTCTCATTTGGTGCAAAATGTCACCACCTTCCTTTGGAGAAGTTGGAACTCATCACACTTAGAGACAAGCTGATAGAAACGTGATGGTTCTTGGGACCGTCCCATTATAGCAATTCCTGTGTTCCCATAATTAGACAGGGACATGAAATTCAGGATCAATTAATGGTAGTAGTTTTTACAACCTGTCCAGAATTTAAGTACTCATATATCTTTTCTTCTGTCAGCAAAATTATGTTCTGAACTTTCTTATTTTAAAGATCACAGAAAGTGATGACAAACCTCCTAAAAGAACTCAGAATATTTCATGCTTTCAGAGATGTGACACATCTTCTTTCCACTGTAAAAGAGGAACATATATTTCTTCTGCACTTTATTTTTTTTCTCTTCTAGATGGACCATTTAATTTCAATGATAAATTGACCAAATGAGTGTTATTGAACAGAGCAAGAATTCAATATAAATTTCCTAATTTATCAATATAAAGCTTTTTATGATCACAGAAACAAAACTTTCTGTTAGCTCTGCTTCCCTATTTTCTCAGTTACTGAAAAGGTTAAGAAATAAGGTTAAGAAGCATTGCATACTATTCTATATTTTCCATACTTGCTGGATATTAATTTATAGGATGTTGTAAATACATATTGCACCATTTCAATCTGGTTTATATCATTTGCTTTTGTACTTTATTGCAGTAAGAAAGTGACTACTAATATATTCATATTGCACTAATACCTGGAAACAATCAACCATATAATTCAGTCATTACACACTGTAATAAATATCAATGCAATTTTAAAAGTGAAGAAATAAATCTGTCTGACTAATATTTCTCTAAGATGTGTAGAAATTTCTGGTGTCAGTACGAGTATCTCCAACCTGATTGAAATCTGTCTTTCTTGGATGAATGGACAATCTGAAGTGTTATGCAAATACGACCTTCAAGAAAGTTGAGACAGAAAAAAAAATAGAATAAAGAAAAGATAACATCATCTTTCCAAAACTATCTTGTAAATGCTCTGTATTTCTAAATAAAGGAGCTATATGCATTAAGATCTTAAGTTTAATCATCAAAACAATCTGTTTGTATCCTTTTTAACACAAAAGGTGTACTGTGAAATGTCTTTCTGAGCTTGTTCTTTAGACACTGAGAAGAAACCAAGTAACTTGGGAATTTCTAAGGCAAAAAAAAAAAAAAGTACCTTACTATCCAAAGCATGATGGTTTGCAAACTGTATGATTCAGAGATGGATACTTCAGTAGAATAATCCAGTCTGTCAGAGTATTTTTTTTTTTTAATATCTGCACAAATTGTGCATTGCTCCCCAAGTTTCTGTAAGCAAACTCTGTGCTAGATTAGCTGAAGACAGAATGTTCGCACTCAGGCAAATGTACAAAATGTATGAGATGAGCACTGAATTAAGTACATTCCTGCGTTCCTAGCAATTTGCAGGAATGTGACTCATCTGCAAGTTATAAGGCACCTGTCGTAACTGCTGCTGTTGGCAAAATCCATTAAAGCTCTGTAGTAGGTTTTATGTTCATGCACACTATAGTACGGATATGAGAGTTACTGAGCTCCATTCATCTACCTCTTTAGAAAAACTAAACACTTTTATCTTGATTCTGTCTCATGTGCACCAACCCAGAATTTGAAGGCAATAAAGAATACCCATTATGAAGGTGGTCAGTGCCTGAAGCCTCAGATTTGGTTACTTCTTTGTTTGGGCTGCGGGCAAATGATTAGGCTGCCGACTAGGCCCTGACCTGAGGTTAAGCTAACTGAACAGGCTGGGGAAAACTGCTGAACTTGGCAGGAGAAATTGCCAGAAGTGACCAGTAACAGTGGGAGAAGCTGACCAAGGTTGAGGACAATGTTCTGAAAACTGGCTGGCTTTCATAGGTGGTTAACAGGTGCTTGCATGAGCAACGTCCAGACTTCACAGATAATTGAAGGGGTCTGTTGGGGACCTTTGGGGGAGTGCAATCTTGGAGGTCAGCAATACTGAGGTAACTGTATCAGTAATACTATATAAAGCCAAGATACCTAGGTAAAGATGTTGGAAAGACCAGATTTGGGTATGGATATAGCAAAATTGTGACTAATGGGAAAAAAAGTAACTAGGGTGGGTTGTTTACTTGGGAAGAAACTGGGGCAGAGAAAGAAAGGTCCTAGAGCTTGAAGAAATGGGAAAAGGGATAATAAGGTGTGCAAATCATGTGACTGGTGTTGTCCAGGGGTACCCATTAGGCAGCCCTGCACTTGGTCACAGCAGCAGAAGTAGGACAATAAGCTATGATGTCCATTGTTATTACCATATCACATGAGTCAAATATGTTTTCGCAGTCAGGGAACTGAGCAAGATGTTTTCCCTGGCCATCAAGACAATGTCTGGCTGGACAGACCAAGCATCCTGGTATCACTGTGCCGGTGCCTGTTGCAGGCCTGATTGTGTTGGCAACTGCCCATCCCTTTGTGACATTCTTGTTGTCTTTAGCCTGTAAGTCCAATGAGGTTAATTAATATTGAACAATGAGCCGTATTAAATTTAGCTATCTAAGCTAAGCTAGTTGTGTCTTCCCTCTGTAAGCAACAGAATGAAACAAGAACCAAACACCAATTCATCTAAGATGGGCGTTTAATTCAGGTGTGATGACTCATCAGCTGAAGGTGTTTGTTTCAATGTACACACCCAAATTTATGGACACAAAGTTAATCAAGATGAATATAAGGTCTTTTTATATGCATATATGAGTATATGCATATAAATACATACACATAAGTAGTATTCTCTTCCTGACCTTTTTATTCATATTGTAACCATCTCTCCTTTTTTATTATTTAAAATATATTAATCCTACTTCTCATTATGAGTATAATAGCATTATWCATAGAAGATCACAGTCAAGTCAAGAGTTCTTTTCTGTCAGGCCTTGTGTAAAAATAGGTTTTGCTACATATATATTACTATTAGACTTGGGTTTTCCATCACCTTTCAGGCTGTATCACTGACCAGCAAGTCATTAAGCTCAAACTATAGCTACTGTTCAGTTTGAGCCCAGATGCTCTGTTGAAGATTGGGTAAAGTGTTTCTTTCCTTTCTGACTGTCCCCAACAACTCTTTTACACAACGACTTGTAAACCACCGTCAAGCTTGTCTTGAGACTGGAAAGTCTGCCAGCTACAGTGCAACAGCTCTAGCAAGATCAGAAGCTTTTCTGCAGCCTTATGTTTGCTSTCATATATGAAGCCTGGAGGGAGACAGAAATAATCCAGAGACAGATTCTTAGGATGGCTCCACTTCCTTGGTGCAAAAGTACTTTGGATAAATCCTGTGGGTTCTTTACAGAAATAAATAAACAACATAGAAACACTTCTTCCAGCTTAAAGATAAGGTAAGAATGACAAAGACAGCTCAGGTATTTTCAGTAGTTGAGACTGACTTCCAGGTTGACTCAAAAATATCGTTGCAAATATGCATTTTACTTTTCACACAATGAAGAGGAAGTAGAGATCAGACCACCTCTGATTTCCATTTGGTCTTGCCATAATGTATTCCTGCATTCCTTCTCTTTAGGGAAGACTGAAAAGTTATAGCGTATTAAGATATGTGAAGCTGGATGTGTTTTGAATGACTCTGCTAACAAATGTTCTGTATTCTAGTTGACTTTCACACACACGCCTCCCAAAAAGAAATCCTCATCCTTCATTAATACATTATTTCATGTGCTGACCATGATTTCTGGACCACCAGTGATATAACCAAGGATACAGGTAATTTTAAAAAGTCTTGTAGTTTTCCTATTGTGGTTTTAGTGGTAATAAACCTTTCATCTAGAACATGATTCATAGAAGGTGATAGGAGCACAATCTTTACTCCAGCGACATTTAAAGTGAGCCCTAGTACAAATATGAGAAGAAGAGGATCACTCCGTAATAAAATAAACCTTTGTGTTTCTCTTACCATGCTTTGCTGTGCTGTCCTTGGACTCTACCAGTAGTCTGAAAATTCTTGCTGAATCAAGGAAAGCTTAGGAGATGAAGGTTAATGACTCTGTTGTAACATTATGGAAACGTAATATGTCACTGTGACTTTGAACTCGTAGAAGAAGCCAAGAAGCATTACTGTAGTGGACATCAATATATATGTGTACATAGAGGTTTACCTTTAGCCATGTGATCATCATAATTTCCTGAAAACTGTGCTTCTACATTGTGAAACCATAAGAGCAGTGAAATCTTGTGAGGTATAACTGAAATGGAATATTAGAGAAATATGCATGTTTTGTAGCCTGAATTGGCTTTCATTCTGTCCTAAATTATATTTCTAAATTATTAGAAATGATCTAAAAAAAGGTCCAAGCCCCAAATCTTTTTAACCGTAATAGTCATCTCTTTTTCATGGAAAAAATGAGCCCTCTTAGTTGTCAGTGGCAGTCATTGAAACAGCCAGAGCATGTCCTGACCCTGTAGAACAGCTCCTGCTGCAAGTCTGATAGCATGGGAGAAGGGCAATGAGATGGAAATAATAAAACAGTAGGATGGTGACATTTTTTTCCAGCTTTCCATGGATCAGAATTCTGAATAAAGGCTGCTGAAGAGGATTGTGCTACCTATCGCATCACCGTCCTGCTTGCGCATACTGTTCATGAAATATTGAAGAATAACACAACTCACCAGTGTTCATTGGCACGGCTGTTCCATTTGCTGAAAACATAAATATTTATGGCAATGTATGGCTAGCACTATGCCAAGGCGCATCTCCAAAGCAATAGAGTTGTGCACTTTGAAGAGACAGGGCTGTCTTCCCAACAGAGACTATATCTAAACCTCAGTCACAAGGACACTGAAAGCTTTGCAGACACGTGTCTTGAATTCTGACACTGGAAGATACCCCTTCAAAGAAAATGGCTTTGAGTTTGGGAATTTGCCTGCAGAACCTGAACAATATTTTTTAGACTGTAATATATGAGCTTTTGTCTTCAAAACCATGTGGATAATATACATGTACAAGTTAATTACTAGGCAGTGGGCTATGTTCTCTATCAATTGGAACATTTGTTATTGTTATTCATTATTTCTATTATGACAACACACAGAGTCTCCACCTGAGATCAACTCCATGCTAGGCAATATTCAAGCATGATAATAGCCTGCTTCAGAGAATTTTCAATTAAAGAATTAGATAGCCGAACACAAAATTATGATCCTTAGAACTGCACTTTTCTTAAAATTGTACCCCCCTTAAAACTGTAATAATCTTCGCCTAATTCTGGAAGTATTTAATTATTGTTTGTTCTTATTCCTTTTGTTTGTTTGTTTGTTTCTTCCTTTCTGTTTTCATTAAAAGGTTCTCTCAGAATGTTGTTTCTAGGAGACACTTAGGATTTTCAGTTCTGAGCCCACTCCGGATGCTGTAACAAAAGGTGACTCAGTCTCAAATTTTCAGTTCAGTTGCCTAAACGTGGAATTCTGGTGCTATTCAAGACATCTACATGGAGCTGGCAGATACAATTCAATACCTGCAGAAGAATTGTGCCCTTCCGCAGCAGCCGCTGGAGGCCAGGCAGGATACCTATAGCATTTTAAAAGGTGCTGGACACATATCTTCAAGCAGCTGAATCCTGGTCTACCTGTCTGCATGTTTCTAGGCTATACTATTATCAGTCGAGCTTAGCGAGCTATTCAGATCACCCAAAGGTAGACACCTAGGACATGTGCTAAACTCATTTGCCAAACATGTCTAATGCAATTTGCAATGCCCTGTGGCATCCTGCCTGGTCCCCAAAGTCTGATCCGTAAGGATGTAGGTCTTGTACTTCCTGTGCGTATCTGCGAGTCCCATGCAGCTGTCACAAATATCTGAGAGCATTTTAAATGCCACTGGATGTCTMTGTTTAGATAACAATATTGAGCCCCTCCTAGCTGAATATTTGCATGCATCATCACTGTGCTGCCAAGATATCCATAAACTGAAATGGAGTTGGATACACTTGGTGCACATATAGATGCCCAAATTCAGGTATCCTAACCTCAAACTGAATCCCTCCTTTGTGTCTCATTCCACAAACCTTGTCACATCACACCTACCAGATTGGATCCATTACATTTGAATCCCTATAGTAGAGCACTGCTTTCTTTTAAACCAGATTAGAAAGAGGAACTTTCTTTTTATGAAAGAGTAGGGTACTTAAAACACTGTCTTAGGATAAAGCAGATCAGCATTTTATTCCCTTTACTTCAGAGATTCAAACCAGTATCACTCCCCATCCTGAGGCATGATCTTGCCGACAGTCCACAAGGTCATCTGCTGTGAGACCTGAGAAGGAAGAAAGGGGTGTGATCACCCTCCTGTTTAATTTATGCTGTTGTAAAGAAAATAATGAATGAGATATTGAGAAGAGGAATATGCCTTGACTCTGTATCCAAGTGATTCAGTTTCCAAGCAGAAGAAAAACTACTCTGACTTCTCTTCTGGGAACTACTCCAGCTTATGTTACTCAGTCACATGACAGAATATAAATAATTGTTTTGTAAAGCACCTGAACGTATCAAGTCTGGCTTTCTAAGAATTTCTGCCCGCTATTTTTATATTACCATTTAACACCCAGGATATTCTTTAAACCGCACAGCATGCTTGTTTCCCTCCCACATCCACTCTTCTCCTGTTAGGCAAGAGGCAGCATCCTTTGCAGAGCTGTTTCAAAGCTGTGTATATGACCAGTTCTTTAAAAATGTACTTATTGCCTAGCCAGGAGGCCAAACCAAAGAAATCTGAGGCCAAACCAAAGAAATCTGAGGTCATTCTTCTGTCTTTCTAAGAAGAGTGTGCATGAATTTTGGCTTCTTCCCTTTATTCAGATGCTCGTTTTCATTAAACTTACTATATGACTGATGTCAACGAAGGAGCTTAAAAGTTCAGACACTGACAGATAGTTCATAGTCTTTGTTACTTTAAAAACAAACACACTACTACTACTACTACTACTACTAATA
Organism: Apteryx rowi; assembly: GCF_003343035.1. NCBI lineage: Eukaryota > Metazoa > Chordata > Aves > Apterygiformes > Apterygidae > Apteryx > Apteryx rowi. Next base: position 618,260 of record NW_020449119.1, on the reverse strand, counting down.
ATAATAATAATAATAATAATAATAATAATAAACTAAAACAATTCTGGGTGTAGAGATTAAATCCCCAGACCTTCCATATTCACAGGAGTGCTTTAACCACTTAGTGACAGAGAACTTCATTTCATTTCTTTCTTCTTCCCACCCCATCCAAACTAATTTCTGCAAAACCATCTAACAGTACCTGAAGGACTGAAGAACACTCTGTCTTAGGAAAGTTTATAAGCCACTGACTAGGAGATATTCCTGGCAACTGAGGAGGTTAAATCGGAAACCTCTTGTGAAGAGCCAGGAATTAAATCAGAGTGCTCTAACTGCTCAGGTGTTAGAAAAATATGTGGGTGTTCTTGCTGCCTTCTTAGAGAGCAAAAATTGAAAAAGAGAAGCAGATGACACCCTTTTTGTGCAATCTGTCCCTTCAGAGTCAATTTTAGATGTTAGCAGAATATTTGTATATGATTAAATCCCGCAAGTATTTTTAAAGGAGAAAACCTAGTTTCTGCATCCTTATGAGGTTAGTGGCATGCAACTCTGTCAAAACCAGAGATTCGTGGCACTTGCACAGATGTAACTCAACACCTGGAAAATTCTCAACTCCAGGAGGTGAATTATAAATTCTGTCATAGCAGAATTAAAATTTTAGGGTTAGACTGTAAAATACAAATCCAACATTATTTCCTCGTCTTGTTTGTTTGTTTGTTTGTTTGTCTTTGTCTTTGGTCCCAAGATCACAAGTATCATGGTTAGGTAAACTGAAGCCATGCTATTTTTACAATTATAGTCTTATCCGTGGTTCCAGGAATAATTTCATCTTGAAAACGCCCACCAAAAAAATGGATTTTTCCAAGAGAGGTTGGGTATCAATTATTTGTGTTAATTCAGGTAAATCAAGATAAGGAATTTGTTGATCTCTCCCAGTGAGTTCACTTACACTATGGTATCTTGTACCTGTCCTCAATTAACCTCTGTGATGGTGATTTAGACATCTTGATTGCATAGCCCTTCAGCTAAGGGTCTGATCTAGAGGCTTAAGGGTATTCATCGGACTCTTCTGAAAACCTGTCCCTTTTTCCTTTTTGATGCAGTTCAGTGAGACGAAGTTTCTGCCTGGGAACCCTGCTGCTCTGTGAGCTCACCACTTCCACTTGCCAAATACGACCTGGCAGATGTTCATTGCCTTGGGAACTGACTGAAGTACCAGACGAAGAGTGCCTGTGGCAGCAAGGCAGCTCAAAGGGGGAAAAAAGGAAAAAAAAAAAAGAGGAAAAGACTTGGAAAACACTACAAATCTGGAACATAATCATTTTGAATGTATTTGTATTCAAGTGCATAGGAAAGTTTGGTAGAGAATGAACAGACATATTGTAAGGGAAGAGAGAACTAGACAAATTAGCTTTGATATCCACAAGTGAGTCAGATATTTTTCTGGGATACTTTACTGTTATTATTGTGAACTCAGATATGAATGTATTACAGAAAAAAAATCTGTTATGAGTAGGCTAGAAAGAAGTATGCCAGAGCTAGGAGTCTGTATATACCATATATATTGAAGAAGGCCCTTAAAAAATGTTCAGATGTTCTCCTTGTTATAAACGCAGAGCACTGACCTGTATTTGTTCCTGCTGATGTCAATAAACTTAGGGTTACTGTGGCTAAATTGATTCTGTTGTCTAAAAGCTTGTGTAAGAAGGATCACGTACTTTAAAAAAGTCATATTTTTGCTTAAGTATCATACTGCCTTATGATGAGGAGGATCTCCAGAGAAGACAAGTGTGTAAACTTCCAGGCAAAACAGGCAGGAAAAAAGGTTTTCCAACATTTATGGGATGCAATCAGCTATCTTTAATTTACAGTGCAGTCAGCAGTATGGACCAATAGATTAGCCAGACTAGACATGGAACAAATTAATTTCTCCTGTAACAGGTGGTGTATGGAGGTATGTACATTTTGAAATTAGCAAATTCACTGATCTGGCAATCCAACAACTTTCAAATTTATGTTCATTAGACTGTTTCTTTGGGGTTTTTTTGTTTGTTTGTTTGCTTCATTTTTGGGGGTTGATGATTGTTTCTTTGTAAGATGACTTCTTTCTAAAGTGTGAAAGAAAGGGAAGCATGTTCTAGGAAGTGAGGAATAGGACTGGAAACCAAAACTCCTGAATTTTGCAGTCGGGAATAAATACCTCTATTAGCATTTCTACTTAAGTTTTTACTTCGTTTCTTTTTTGCAAAGTCCAAATAACTTTCTCAAACTGCATGGAATTTCTCTGGGAATAAGACAGTTGCTTGGTTTCTTTGTAGCCATATACCTTGGCATAACTATAAAGGTAGATATTTACTAACTTCCTTAATTCCCTTTCACAAGAGCCTTCAGCAAAGAAAGTTGGAATTGGATTTGCAAAATAAGACAGCTGGTAACTAGGCTAGTTTATAACTTTTACCTTGATCTAGTTCATCTATGGACTGTCAGTGTTTCGGTTACCTTTACTTGTTTGCCTACTTTTCTGCTTCCTAACTCTATTTATTTGTTAACACCACTGTTTCTTCTCCTTGAACCTCAGAGAGATGGTTCCTTGGAAATAAAACCCACCAAAGGGAACTGAACAGAAATATGCACATGAATTCTTTGGCTCAGAAAGCCACCAAGCCAAAGGCTGCTGTAATTTGCAAGGATAATTTGGAGGAAGCATTACTGTATGCTTGCTTTTTTCTTATATCTTTTTCTGAGCATCCAGTACTGCCTGCTGCCCATACATGGGGTGGCTGTACTATGTTTTTCTCCTGTATTCTCCAGGTTTTGGACAAGATAGGGATTCATGTGACAGGAGAAAGAGAAAGTGAATGTCTAAGTCTAAGTCCACAATGACAGATTTATTTTTTTTTTAAAGATAAATCCATGTTTCAACTGTATTTTTTGCCTAGTTTATGAGACAGCTGCAACCTGTTCAGAGTTTAGAAACAGAGACTGACCCTGTATCTGTTGAACTAAGGTCAGATGTCAATAATTTAACTCAGTGTTACTTCAGAAAGGTGTACCGTAATTGCAGTATGCAAAAAGATGTACAGTTTGTAGAAAGTTAGGTGGATAACGCTATACAAGCAGACAAAAGGCTGCAGACAGAAGTAAAGCTGCACAGGACAGAAGCTTGAATCTGATGGAGTTATACTAGCAAGATACTTCTTTTCCTCTGATTATATGCCCCGATCTTTCTCTTCCAATTCGATGAGGATAATTTTCAGCAGTCTGAATTGCTCTCCATCTTTGTGGCTGTGAAATTCTCAAAAAAAGTAAAAGATTTTGGACCAGATCTTTTGGTATTGCAAGCCATCAGAGTCAGATGACCCTTTGGTGGTTTTTACCAACCCGGGAGCTACCTCACAGACTTCATCTTTTGCTCTAGCTTTGCGCACATTTTTGGCAAGGATATGGCCTTAGATCTGCCATGCATCAAATGATCTTACAAAACTTTGGCACAGGAATGGAAAGGTTAAAAGCAAATGATGCTTTGGAGTATCCTGCTAGGACTCTATGCAGCGTGGAGAGATATCTGATCCACAGGTGATATATTTCCCTAAATAAACCTCCCATGGGAAGCCAGGGAGGATCAAGGTATGGTATAGAGATGGCTTGTTTACAATCCGTTGCATTGTGTTTAGTGTTTACCTAGCTCAAACTAAGAGGGAACAAACAACCAAACAAAAAAGTAGAAAAGAAAAATGACTGAGATAGCAATCTCAGCTCTAACAGATGGAAGCTAGGAGGTATGGAATTAAGAGGTGGAAGGCTGGAAGATTATTAGTCCTTTCCATTGTAATCCCCAGAAGAAGGCCTGGATGGATTTTGGGCCAGATGTTCTTATTCTTAAACAATGAGCCAGTATGTAGAAAGAAGTTTGGCATCCAGCACAGAACACGAGATGTAATACAAGCTTGTCTTCTATCTTGAAGAAGCAGCTGCCTCTGTGTTTATTTCCTTTTAACTGTTTATTGAATTGAAAACAGAATAATTTTACTAAAATGTTCATGTATCCTATTCTGAGTGGAAAATTTAAAAATGCAAAGAATAGCCAAGCTCAGTCTTTTTGGACCTCCTAATAAAGATCACTGTATACGCCAGCGAGGCAGTCAGCTCATGCATTCATCTGCCACATGATGGTGTAGCCCATTCCTAAACAGGCTACCTCTCCTCTGGAGCCTTCAGGCCCCTAAACACATCAGGATAAGGGATATTCAAGGATATGCCGTGAAATGACAAATAACATCCATTTCTGCCCTCTTCTAATTCAGGATAATTATCCAGGACTGATACAGTTCAAACACATGGAATTTATCTTATCTTTTTTTAGCCATCTACAAATGAGATGGCAAAGCTATTAATCCAGTTTCTGTCCATAAGCAGTAGAGAGTGTGAGCGCTTCCTTCAGAAAGTGATTCATGACACCTATCTGAAATGTCTTTTTCAGGATGGAATGGAAATACTTCTTGTTCTCCATCGACTATAGATGGAAGCTTAGGCAGCAAGTTTAGGACCGGCTGCCAATTTCTGGATGCCTAAATCAGGTGAAACGAGCCTTCTAAGTCTGAAGGTGAGACCGTTTTGAAGGTGAGACTGTACCTAGCTAAATAGGGTGTGTAACAGTAGCAGTGAGCATATCGCAATACTGTAGATAGGCTGTTAACCAGAGTCAAACTGTGGTGCCTAGCTGTTTTTTATTATCAACTCAGCTACCTAGCTGGTTGTTGGTTTGTGCTATTTTAGCTCTACGATATCATTACAAATAGCTATTTGTTTAAGTTATCCCAGATATGGCACACTCGCACCTGAAACACCCTGAGAAACTGGATCCTCTTTGGTATCCATCCCCTCACTCCTCCGCTTTCCCACACTAATCAAATCTCGGCAGAGATTACTGATCTTTCACTGCAATGACTTTAATCACATAAAATTGATAGCAAATATTGCTACTCTCAWTTTCTACCGGCTGCAATACTTTTGGGCACTCCCAGTAAAGGTAGACTAGAGTTTAATATCGTTGTGCAGATCAGCTGACTCATCAGAATGCCACATTRACTTTCTTTTGAATTGAATTTTAAGCAAACTATTCTTATTAGCTGTATTTGACAGTAATTGATATCATAGGTGTTTGTATAATATGAAGTATATGAGATGCCATAATATACTGCTTTGTAGTGTGCAGGCCTGTTTTTATATGATAAAAGCAGGGACAATCCAAATCTCCAGACAATTTGAGCAAAACTGCTTCCACATTTGCTTCGAAGAGTGTTTTCAGAGCAGTGCACCATGCACTGGGGTATCTATCTCCGCATATTGGTGTAAGGAAGGCCTTTTCACCTCACATCGCTGCAAAGTCACCTGCAGGATGGACAAATACCAGAAGATAAATGCAAACTCCTGCTGCCTTTGTCCTCCTGTCCCAGGAAGTGTCACCTAGCAGTGGCATGCAGTCCCTGTGGCCTGCCTTCAGGACAGTTTTTAGGAAGATCCAGAGGAGCACAGAGGTATTGCATCTCATGTGGTTCTATGATGTGCAAAGCATGAAAAAAAAACAAAATTTGCCATTTTACTAGTTTTCCTCTTGTATTTAAAATAAAGGGAGTGTAGGTAAGTAGTGTCAAGTTAGAATATTAAAAAAAAAAATAGCTGTAGGCAAATTAGCCCCAACATGCACAAGGAGAGCATGAGGATAATGACACACCCTTTTAAAATTCCCAGTGTGGAAAAAAAAAATCTCAAAGAATTGTTTTATTTTTTTGTTTTATGTAATTTTAGCATACAAGAATTGGATGGATAGATGAATGCATGGATGGAAGCTTTGGCAAAGCTGTCTGATTTCTTCAAAGGTCACCACTAACTGTGTTTGAATAGTTCAGTCACCAATATTAATCCAGTCCTTGGTATTGCTGACTGCAGTAAATCGATTTAGGGAACTCTGCCACCACTCTAACATTTTTTAATTAGTGTGTTGTTACATTGTGGGTGGATACTGATTTTGAGAAACGCATTTTGGTACTGATCTTTCACTGAAAYGACTTTAATCACATAAAATTGATAGCAAATATTACTACTCTCAATTTCTACTAACAGCAATTGTTGTGCATTCCCAGCAAAGGTRGAATGGACTTCCCCAAAAAAGGAATGAAATGACCTTGTTAAATGGAAAGCCATTGAGAGAGCTCATGAGTCAGAGCTGCATCATGTATTGAAACAAATATTCAATTAAAAAAATTTCCTACGTTCAAGGAGATCTTCTTCAATTGTTGAAGATTATATATAAAAAAAAAAAATAGGAAGAAGTAAAAGTGTTTCTTATAACAGCCTGGCCAAGACTCTGTGAGCAAAGGAATTCTGTGCAAAGAACTGGGGGGGGGGAGGTGGAAATGAAGGTGGTAAAATCAATTTGGGAAAAGTCCCAAAAGGCATTTTTGTGATCTGGAGAACACATAAACAGATTACATTTTAGACAGTCTTTTTTTTAGAGTCAACCCAAAATAAAATGTTTCTTTTCAGATTATTTAGTCCTCTTGTATAATAGTTTTAATATATGCTAATTTAAAAACAAAAGTCTTTTTTAAAAGCTGAATTTTGCACATCTCAAAAATTAATTTCGCTGTTATACTTTATTTTTCCATCCATTCTACTGCAAATTTTTCATCTGAAATTATTCCAGCTGAAACTGTTCTACCTAAAGAATTATAATTCTGGTGAATATATTATAACTTTCTCTTTAATGTYAGTACATGATGAAGTAGAAGGAGGACTACCCCACTTTACTGAACAGAGAATCTTTGAGCTAATCTAGAATATAACTCAGTGGAAGGACCTGATGAATCGGTCTCCTCCTTTGAACTTTGGTTTTCACTTTCACCTTTAAAGGCTCCACTTCAGTGAGTTTGGTTATGGCAGCTGWTGTCTCCTCCATGCCTCAAGGTGTRGTGGCAGCTCAGTTGTCCAGCACTTTTCCATGGCTCAGAAAGTAAAGCAGGGAGAYGAAGAGAGATTGGAATGATGGTGAAGAAAGGTCATCAAACACCCTCAGTTTCTGTTCAGACCTTGAGTTTTATTAAGGATCTCATAAGACACACTTTTTCAGCTCATAGAAGGATGGAATGRTAAGGAACTAGTAAAGAATAGTAAAGAATTAAAGTCTGAGTGGCTGCTTCTCAGAGAACAAGAAAGAAAGAGAAACTTGGAGAAAAGAAACCAGAGGAAAAATGAATCATGAAAGGTATTTTGAGCTGTTTCCACCTTCAGAGAGGKAACTCTGTTATGCAAATACAGAAGCTGGCCAAACAGAGCACTGTAATGACAATAAAGTACAATATACTCTGCAATACTGTCAAAATTGACATGACTAGCACATTCCATTAAAAGTGTTCTGTTTCTCAAGGGAGGAGGAAAAAAATACACTTTATGGCAAGCTGATTCACATGAAAACTACAAACGTAACTTGGATTTTATGTCAACCTAGGTAAGCTGAATCAATGAATTCAACTTTTCTGCCAGTGGAGATATAGSAAAAGTAAAAGTCTTAGCAGGCATGCTGGGATTTCAATATCTTTTCTTTTGAAACTACTCAATTATACCTATACAAGATGAGACAAGAAAGCAAAKCTGGGTTCTTTAAACTTTTTATAAACCTCCTAGGCCAAAACCTGAGATTTGAATCACGGTGAGATTCATCCAAACAACCTCCCCAGAGAAATCATTAGAAAATTCTGCTTTATAAAATCTCAATTTTCAGATTCATAATGGTTAAAAAAATCCAACACCTGAAGCCTCAAGAGCAGAATTAACTATAATAGAATATCAGCCCAACTATCCCATAGCTACAGCCATGATGACAGTTTTGTTCATGAACAGAGATGACAGAGAGTAAAGTTATAATGGCATAGGAAATTAAGAGGATTTTAATGTTCGAGGATTTTTTTTTTCATCCTGGAYCAAGGCAAGAAGTGAAAATGTTGAGTTTTTAAAATAAAATTTGCCCCAAAATGATTTTGTTTTGTTTTGGGTTTATTTTTTTCCCCTCCTACATTTTGAACAAGAAAGAGATAATGAGAAAGAGAGAGAAAGAAAGAACAAAAGAGTGAAAGAGAGTGAGAACAAAAGAAAGAACAAAAGAAAGAGAGAAGGCAGGCAAACAGGCTGGCAGGAGGAAGGAAATAAGGAAAAAGGAAGGAAGGAAGGAAGGAAGAAAAAAGAGAAAGAGAAAGAAAGAGAAAGAAAAAGAAAAAGACAGAAGGAGAAAGAAAGAAAGAGAAAGAGAAAGAAAGACATAAAACAAATTATTATTTTTGCTTTTACTATTATTAGCTTCATACATCATCTTTGGCTTTTCTTTCCATGACTATAAGTGACTGCACAGGAAAAAAATAGTAAAAAGACAAAACTAATGTGTTTATTAGCTGAGATGTACACACTGCATATCAGACTTATAAACAAACAAATTATTTGGGCCTAATGCACTATGGATTTGTATGAAACCTTTCCACTCCCAACATCTTTCTTGAAATCCATATATTCTTTCAGAACAGTTTTGGATGGAAAAAAAAAAGAAAAAGAAAAGAAAAGAAAAGAAAAAAAGTGTCCAGCCATTCTGGATGCTAATGAAAAATAGTAATGTGGATGAAGAGAGGTTATTTAAATATTTACTAGACTTATCGATACAATTTATTGGGAAATCCTATACTTTATTTCTAAAGGAACTATATATGAGCACATACACACACACACACACACACACACACACACACACACGTACGAAGTACACTCAAGTCTGGTTTTAATGACAAATTTTTGTACAACTTGATGACATCCTGGAGGTAGAAGCTTTAAAGAATAGCTTTAGTATTGGCCTCTTCACCTGGGAGTGTTGATTGCAGGATTGCTTGTCTAGAGACATTGTTCCAAATATTYGTTTTTATCAGCAACCCTATTGATTTAACCTTCTATTGTTGTTCAGTAAGTCCCTTAATAAACCCCAGATCAAGATAAAATAGTAATCAAACACATGGCAATATATATATTTTTTCTATCACAGAAAGCTCATATTTTATGTTTTACATAAAAATTCCATGAATCCATAGCTGGAAATATAACATTTTTAACACCAAAGAGAAAAGAAGAAATCTACAGATTCAAGAGACTAAAGATGTGGCTCATTTTGGTTCATAGAGAGAAATATGCTGGCAAATAAAAGATTTTCTCTTTAGTGTTATTATGCACACCATATCTTTAAAGCTAAGCTGAATGTGATATAAAAGTGTAACACAAGCAAACCCTTTAATTTAACCACTAATAAGTAGGAAGTCAGTTTATGCCATCACTGTATTCTGGTGGCTAATTAAATGTTCAGCAGATTTTTTTAAATGAAAAAATGACCAGAATAGTGGCCAATATAAAATGCAAAAAAAATCTAGAAACTCATAGAGAGGACAGTCAAAACTTGCAAATATTTTTTTTAACTGAAAAATGTGTGTCAATATCTAAATTATCATTATATATATATATATATATATAAAACCTCTAAATGTTTAGCAAAAAGACCCAGAATTTTTTATGTCATGGAATCTCCTAAGGCTGAGGGAGGGGATCTGATTCCATGTCACCTGCTTTAGTTGAATGTCACAGCAGCCAATTCAATTAGAACAGTGTTACAGTTCAACAAACTTTCTAGGCATGGCTGTACTTCAGAAACAAAGAGATAGGTCTTTCTTCTACAGCTTTTTTTTTTGGGGGGGGGTTCTTTGTTTTGGGGGTATAAATCAACATGCTGTTCTGATGCTTTTCTATGGTACATAACCTAAAGAACTGATTCATCATCTCCTACTGTACATATATGCATTTGGATAACCTGTAGTGCTGTTCCATAATTAAATTTTCAGATGTAGAGCCTGTTCTGTTTTGTTTTGTTTTTTTTTGATATTCTCATTTCAACTCAGCATTTAAGTGAACTCAGAACTTTTAGTTAAATTAAAAAGTCCTTTGCATATTTTATACCATTCAGTGAATCACCATATTGCACGCTAGAGATTTGCTATATTAAAAAAAACACTAAAATTGCTTCTATCAATTAACCATATTGTAGTTAAACTCCAGATATATTATTGAGAGACCTTTTTTGCTACTGTGGGGAAAATCTAAATTGAATAAGAAAATACTATCCCCAATTATTCTATACTGACAAGTTCATTCCTTCTTAAGTAGATTAATTATAATCCTGATTCAAATGGACTTGCATTCCCTCCATCTAGGGAGGATTAACTCAGGTTTGGATATTTTAGCAAACAGGTAAAAATAGACGAACACAGATAAAATAGGAACCAATCTGAGACAAACATTCCAGAAAACTCAAAGTGACCAAAGAGGATTTAATTTTTTGAATACCTTCAAAACAGTTTTGCAAAAYTGTATGCCTATTTTAGGATTATGACTGAGTTAGAAATAAAAATAACATCCCAAATGCCCTGAGTGCAGTTACATCAGTAGCAAACAATCTCTGGAACTAATATGAAAATTATTTAACTGCACCGTGTGTGCATAGCTGCACCAAACTCCTAATGCCACACCACAGCTCGTATAGTCACCTTATATATTACCTTATATATATTACCTTATATATATATAYACACACACACACCCCTTATATATTATGTTGACAATACATTTAAAAGCAATCTGCTTTTTTCCATCTGTGCAAGAATTCTCCATAAAGCTTGATTCAGATGAGCTCCCATTTCTACTTGTAGTGTTTTGCCTTTCTCCCTAGTTGCTCTCATTGAGAAGTTCTGTCCCGGAGCATTTAGCACAGATCCCAAGTAAGAGGTGCAAGTTATGACAGCTCTGTGTGACCCTGAATTTATCAGCTTGCAAATATTAATCTAAGGATGGTCACGATTGCTATGCCTGCACTAGTAAATTAAGTATGTCTGGAACTGTTCTTGGCTGCCGAGGCTGGTACTCACCAAACTGGGTGGCAATATCTACACTATGTTTTTGGTAATGACCCCTARGCCATGCTAATTCCCAGGCTGTTCCCAGGAGTTGCCTGGGAGAAAAGGCAAAATGATGCCAAAAATTGTCCTAATAATTTAAACAACATAGACAGCTGATTTCCAGTACCTAGGGGCATTCCTTGGAAGTGTTCAATGTACTAATATATATGTAGCTTGYGTAAGTTGCTCTTAGGTTGGCAGTGTCTTCTTCTGGGAATAAGTTTTATTGTTTTGRTCCAAATAATATCACTCATACATGAATATCAACTTTCTAGATGTTCCAAAATGTTCAGGTTTTTTTAAAGTGTGTCACAGAAATATTATGACAACTAGGAAAAAAATTAAAAAAAMCTCCACAGTTTCTCAGCTGAYGCGTATACACAGAGGACCAGGGATCTCAGCAGAAATTCGTCCAGTTTCTGATTRCAAAAGAACACAAACTTCACAAAAACATCCGGAAAGTTTTAAAATAACTTCATTCAAAATGAGACAATTGTGAGCTTCAAATGTTCTTGCTGATAACTAAGAGTCAAATCAAAGGTCAGTAAAGGGCACAATGCGCTTTCCTATTCTTTGCGATGTCCCTGTTAGGGATTATTCACAGTAATGTTTTGTATCGCAATGAACTGCTCTCTACTTGCTTTACTCTAGAACACAATTAACCCCAAAGGCATCCGAGGGAGATGGTTATGAAATGTAAAACATATGCAAACCACCAAGCAGATGTTACCAGGACAGATGATCCATTTTTTGGTGGCATGTTCTGCCATTGTACTTCATCGAGACCCTTTCTCTGCGAAGAGCAGACCTGTGGGAAAACAGTGCCTCCCATGGCCCTGCAAGGCAGAGTGGTTCCTCTCTGCTTAGTACACGAACTGCAGCTAAAAGCAAAAACTTATTTGCAAAAGTCTAGTGATGCACATTCTTTGCTTGAATGGCTTTTCAAACTCATTTTACTCAGTCTGTCTGACAGGAACTTAGTGCAACTATATATATATATATATTTTAGTTAAGGAGAGATGTTACAGCTTGGTATGTTTATTTACAAAATAATTTTATTGCAAGGCAATGCAAAGAAAGAAAACCTACCAGCATAATAAAAATAATAGGTTAAATCTAAGCCAACTCTGTCAAAAAATAGAACAACATTTTATAGGCATTCAGTACTCTGGTCCAGCTGGTATAAATTGAGATAACTCCTTTGAAACCAATTTATAACAGATAATGAGCAATTTCAGTCTTTCAAGCAAAGAAAAAAGAGAACGGAGATGTTGTAAATGAAGGAAGGGCAGATTTCAGAAAGTAATATATCAGAGACAAGGAAGGCAGAGCCCACGAACTTGATTCAGATGGAAGTGGCATCCGTCAGTAATGGTCTCTGGTACTATTTCAAGGTGCCATTCCTTCAGCTCCGGTGCTGTGGTGAGGGGCAACACTGGAAAATCCAATGTTTGCTTTCTTAATGGCAGCTCCCCCTAAAATCAGAAATAAAGGCCATATGTTGTTGCATCAGTGAAGGCCTTCTCCATGCACGGGTGTGCATGTGCATGTATGTGTGTGTTACTGCTGCCATTTCTGTTTAACCACAYACTTTTTGCTAACTGCTGTCTTAACAGAGAAACAGCAGAGTTTGGTTACCAGACTTCACCAGAGATCGTTATTAGAAGTTRGATTTTGGGTAGCCTTTGCCAAAGTGAGAACTCAAGCTAAATGGAAATTTGGTGCCAAAGTTTCAACTGATGTTAAATGGCGTACGCTTTCACGCTCATGCCCTAACTTAAACCACTTGAGGGTGTGACATAATATCTCTCGTACTAGCAGTATTTTCTAGACTGATAACATTTTAAAGTATGCACGTGGTAGGGATGAACCTYGAAGGTGTTAGGTTAAATTGAAACAGCTCTTCCTTTTGGTATACTGATTGGAACCAAAGGTCACCGAAATATTTAGATTAAAAAAAAATAATAATCATCAAGACTAAGATTTTGGACTTTATTTTTTTTTTCTTAATATTACTTCATTCTTTSAAATGTGTTTGCAAATAAGTACTTTTCTAACTAGATACCGAAATCTCTGGCTTGTTCTCATCAGTGGGCTGTGGTTGTCCCATCTCTGTACTCTCATTGGATACGATACAAATCATAACTGAAGGCAAACTGAGAAGTACTTCAAGTAGTTATTAGAAATCCAAAGGAAAATTGCCTGTGATTATTAGAGGGAATTGTAAGTCACCTATGGCCATGAATTCGCAGCGATGAAATCTACCCTGAGTGGCCCTTATTATCCTTCAAATTAAGTTTTAAAAATAAGCTGTCAATACTAAGTTACGAGATTTATTTGATTTAGGTGGACTTCCTAATTCACTTAGACTTATGCACTCATTGGTCATTAGAGTATTCTGCAGCATATTAGTCTCAATCTGGCACTTAGTAATTTTAGAATATATTACTAGATAGATACTATTTCTATTTCAGCTCTACCCTTCCTCCCATTCATTACAACAGCATCTGTCTAATATTGCATTTTCCATGGTGTCCGCTAACATTTTACCTAGCAGCTTCATGGCCATGGGCATAAAAGCTTTGTGTTGTAAAACAGCAAATTAAAATCTCCTAGTTTACTTCAGGTCATGTAAAGTAATGACTAGCATGTCTTGGAAAATAAATCACTTTTTACATTAACTTCAGTAGTGTAATTAAGAAAAAAAGCAAAACAAAGCAAACTAACATCCACCCTTAATCAGTCTTCTGTCTTAAAAAGTGCATCTTGAATTGATAAGAYGACCAAAAGCAGCAAAGAGTTTGAAAATAATCTGGAGTTTAAAGAATATAAACACCATAAGCAGAGCTATGTGAGGGAAAAAATAAAAATGAATTATCTCTCAAAAAGACAGCATATTTAAAACAGTGCATAGAGAAAATATCTATAAAATGAGCAAACTGCAGTTTACACTGTTTGATGGATACTAGTTAAACACAAAATAATGGGGAAAAAAAAACAAGAAAAAGGGAAGCAGATCACAAATAATTAATTAAAAACATGAAAGAGAACTGAGATCAAATCCCAAAGCAAGCTATTTCTAATTAATTCAATCAGACATGTTAATGATGAAGGAAACTGATTTCATTACTCTAGGGTAGTGAAGACTTAATTTCATATCCAGTGAAGTTAGTGAAACCTTTGTTATTAACATCAGTAAGGAACTAAGAATTTAGGGTTTGAGCTGGTAATCTGCATAACCCCTTTTCCCGTATCATGGGGCTCAAAACTTAGTCTCTTCAACAGCGTATAGGAAAATTAAGCCCTGGCAAATAAAGTTGAGAACATTATAACATGTACAGCGGGAAAGCTCCCAGCTCACCTAGAGGTCAGCAGCCAGAAACGTTAGCTGACAGGCAATGTCTGAAATCCTGCCTTTCTCCATCGAGCAYGTCATTCAGAGGTTTAATGAGCAACTCCATCCCTTTGCGACGTATGACAGGTTCGTATGTATGTATGCAATTTATTTCAGGATTTTTTCCTTCCAAGGTTGTTCTTTTAAGGGRTATGTGGAGCAGAAACTAATGGTAACACAAATTCACCCTTTTTCTTTTTTTTTTTTTTTTTTAATCAAAGATTAGAGCACTCACCCAAGAAGACAGCCAGCCAGGTTTCCTATTAAACCAAGCAAAAGGCATAAATGGTTCCGGGAAAAGATGAGTGTCCAGCTGGTGGGTAAAGGAGTGAAGCTCCCTCTCACACATTCCCTCAGTCCCAAAGATTTTCAACTCCTTTTCACATAGTGAGCAACTCAGTCAGGGCCCATCGCTCACTGTCAGTTCATCCCATAGTCTTGTGGCTTACGYGTGCTCTTATGAGTAGTATGCTCACACTGAAGTTGAACCTGGATGTCCTTCTCCCTGGAATGAGTCTGCATCAAAAAAAAMCAAACAGACAGGCAAGCAAGTGAATAAATAGGATGAGCATCACTGTCTCTTATGGCTGTTATTTGTTTATTCATTCTAAAAAAAMMMCMAAAAACAAACAAAAAAGAGAAAYGCACTTACACTTTAAGAGGAATCAGAAGGTGGGGGAACTGTGTGTGATAAAAAAATGTGCTTCAACAATCTTCCAAATGTGGCTCAGCATCTTCTCCCCAGACCTGATGCGGCTGTCTGTTCAAGAAAGCCAAGCCCAAGAAGCCAAATGTCTCCTCCACACTACTTAAACCAACAAAGTCCCAGGGCGTTCGCGGTGTCAGCAGGAGGAACTGGGTCCAGGCTCTGCGAGAAGCAAATGTCCCTCACAGAGGTAGGTCCAAAACCCTGACACAGCCGTTGTCCCTGCTGAGGTCACGTTACCCTGACATAACTCACCAARAGGATTTAGGCAGAGCAATGTCTAAATCTGGTGATGAGCAAATTTAAATAGAAGTACAGAGTTGTTACATGCAATTCTAGACATCTGCAAAAGAAAGGAAAACAGAAAGAATAATTTATTTCCTGAAAAGCCTGTTTCAGTATTTAGTTTATTTTCTACAAACAAAATCCTGCAGGTTTATTTCCCCATAAATTATGTAAAACCTATATATCCCTAATATCTGGTAACATACTTTCTTATGSTGCTTGCTCCAACTGGCACTCCAACCTAGTTTTTCTAACTTCTGTTTCTCTTCCTTCACTAAGAAGAAACTGGATTAGGCTTAAAATAACTCTCCCTCCTTCCACATCTCCACATGTCCAACAACTTTACAGTTTTAATAATTACATGGAAGCAGCTTCTTAAATCCTCCCTTTGATGTAACGATTCACGGCATTAAAAAGAGGTTGAAAAGACTGAGTTTAAGTCTACTAAGGAATATTTTCCACTATGAAAAAGTTGTTATATTGCCAAAATGGTAATTAATTTTCCTCAGTATCCCATGGGAATAGGAAAAGAAAAACCCGCTTCACCAAAAACAGAGGAGCTGCATTCTTTAAGAGGAGGACTATTGGCTTAATCAAATAAGCAAACAAAACTTTCTCATGTTAGGAACACGCAGGGCACCTGGAGCACAACTTCCGTAACAAGAGTTATTGAGAACGTGTTGGAGAAAGAGGTCTACAAAAGTTGCCTTCTTTCAACGCATCAGATTAATGAGGTGACCTCTCCAGGTCTTTCAAGGGCATTTATGGTTTTCAACAGCGTCTATGTTTCTGAGAGTTAGTGACCACTGAGACTGCCGATCACCCTGCTCCGATGCTGACATGTCAGTGCACTAAGCGCAGCGTTCTGTTCTTCATTGCTCTTCTTTTCTTAGATTTTTGTTGAGTATGAGTGGTTAAGAAGTTATAAGAGTGGAACAGTGCATAATTTTATTATCAAGAATTGTGTGCAATTGAATAAAAGCCTGAGATTCATAGTGGTAATTAATTACTCCCTGACTATTTTCTGTTTGCTTCTTAATGATAATTTATTTTTACATTTACTTACAGAAGAGAAGATGTAAGGGGCGAGTACCTTAGTGTTTTTTTCTTTTCCTTCCCCACCCCCACCTTGAAGGGACTTCATCGAACTTCCACAGAAATCAGATGAAAGAATGCTTTGAATTTTGGTAGCTGGCACTTAAATCTCTGTATAATCACTTTTTTTGGGGGGGGGGGGGGGGGGTTGATTCACAACCTAGAAGAAAAAAATTGTAAACTGCAAAACATTCTGTTCTTCTGAAGGAAACATCTTCCACCAGATGGCCTCTAAGCACAACTGCAAGGATTAGTGAATTCAAGAATGCATCATTTATGTGAAAAGGGAAAATGTTACCACTTATTTCATTTAATAAGGGTAAACTGAGCCAACGGAAAATTTAGGTCCATATTTTTGATCCCAGCTATGCTATTTTGTTCTGAGTGATACCATATAAGGGTTCCTTACAGCAAGACCAGAGTGCGTTCAACTCCAAAGGAGGGCAACAGGACATGGAGTTGTTGTACACTTCTATAAACAAATCTACCAATCATCTCATTCATAAAATGGAGCAGCATCAGACCAAAGAACACTTTTTAAGGTAATGGTTCATATGATCTACCCATAAACAGATTTGTTCTGTTCTGTGATATCATGTGGATTATTTGCACTACAGAAGTATTCTGAGCCTCCGATCTGGAATAACAACTGTTACGGTAGACACAAAGGCTGGGTCTAATCCCTCCTCACTGGAGAGTTGACTGAAAAAACAAAGGTAGGATCTGAGCTGCTGTAACTAAGTTGCTGTAAGAAAGGTCTCTCCAAAAACATTTGAACCTCATATTTTATTTGCTTCTCAAGGCGCATCTCATTTGACTAGAAAGGAAGAGCAATGAAGCTCCAGTCCTCTAAGCCTCATTTGTGTGTCTCGTGTTAAGCAGCATCTATCCAGGCAGAGGCACAAAGATATGACTCAAGTTAAACACAATAAACAGGAGATAATTGTCAGATACTGATCAGCATAATAAACATATTCACAGGCTTTGTGATAGAGGGAAAATTTCAGCCACACAATTTTAAATCCTTAATCATTTATTTGTCTAGATTAGGTAGTTTCTGGAATATAATATAGACAGTGTAAATCTGTGTAACTGATGATTTCTGTGACACTCTGTTTCCTGTGATCTACATCAGCTGAATGATAGAGCCACTATTTTAACAGGGCCCAAAATAAATGCATGTATTCATATAAATTTGTTCAATATAATTCAGCATGATTTTTTTCTTTGCTTAGATCTACCTCCTTGATATTATCTCTACACCTCAGGTTCAAAATCAGATGTTGGATACAAAGGTCAGCTAAACTTAGACATCTTTGGTCTTGACACCATGTGTGGGATTCATCCTGTGTAGATTTAAATAGGCAAAAAGTTAAGAACCCAGGCAAGGTTGATTATTTGGTTTTCTAYAGAAAATATAGAGAGTGGAATTCTGCCAAATTGTGAGGAAACCTATTCTAAAATAGGGGCTTTTCACTGATGGGATAAATCCACTCACTGAAAGGATATCAGCAGCAAGAATTGACAGGGTGTATATGGATCAGTGTCTGAGCTTATCACTTAAATTACTTTTATAGTCAAGGAAGAAAACAGGCACTTCTAAAGTGGTTCTTCTTCAATGTATAATAGACAACAGAAGCAAGACAGATGACTTACTCCCTAGAAACGCCTATTTTTCTCAATTGCCTAATGGAGCTAGATTCAGACGTAGTAGATAGCCAGGTAGCTAGTTCAGAAGTCTACATTGCAAATGTCTACACTGCTCAGATGAGTCCCATCCTAAACTCCTGATGGCTCTGGAACCTTTAAGTCAGAATCAGCTGAGTGTGATTTTCAGATCTAAGCCAGCCACTGAACCAGATAATGTGTTTTGCTGTTTTCCAGTTTTAGTTCAGAAATTTCACAAGGTCTTGTCATTCTGGTTTGTTGTTGTTGTTGTTGTTTTCGTGCCATTTCATGTAGCATCATTTCATGATTCTCTTATTGCCACATGTATAGAAGCACCTTCTGGTGATATTGTGCATGCACATGAATGGTTGAAAATAAATTTCCTTGACTTCCAGAAGAATCTGAACTGAAAGGCAATTATCTTGCTACCTTATCCTACAGAATTGAAAGAGGAGACTTTTCTAAATATATGTATTTTTGGTCTAACACAGTAAATTATAAAATTTTCCTAAATTTAATCTAATGTATAACATTTAAAATTTACGCAATCCTTCATTTTCCAAATTTTTCCAAAATTCTCAGAATCTAATTACACAGGATAGGTTTCCAAAAGACCTTAAGGTTCAATTAATTAAACATATGAGGAAACGACATTTTCAAAGAGACCCTTGTATGCCATAGTATAAAAAAAGACAAAAGAAGGAACTGCTGAGAAGAGTGTCAAATCTCTACATATAGGTGAAGTGACTACAATGGAGGTGAACTACTTTCAAAGATGGGTAAGCACTTCATGTGCCTAATGGTGCAGGTCATTAGCTTTTTTTTTTTTTTAATTGAACAAGCAAATAAACAGAAAACAAACAAAACCCACCTATCCTACATCTCTATGAATGTCCTTTGTTTGTCCTCCAGGCTTTGACTATCCACGAATCTCCATGTCAGATTAAATAACACATCAAAACTAAAAGTAGTTTAATATTCTAAAGAGGAATTTAGAAGCATCTCTGTATAGGGAACTGTTTTACCACATCTGCACATCATATCTTTGTGATGGTTCGGGTTAATTACTTTCCCTGAAAAATAATAAATAAATAAATAAGTCACTAAAGGAAAAGTTCACTGGTGTGGTAGGCACTGAAGTCCATTTCTTATAATATTTAGAGTTGAATTCACTCTGCCAAAGAGTGAGGTAGAATGTTAAATCTTTCTTTTTTTCTAAAAATCTCCTTTCCTGGAGATATCTATCCTGAATGCTGATGACAGCCCAGAGGCATCTGTCAGCATAAAACTCAGCTGACGTGGTTTTTACCTTCTAGACTAGCCTCTCTCCAAAGCAGCTATCATGCCTCCAGGTTTCCCCATGCAAGCTGCGTATAAGCATCTCAGATCATCTGCAAGATGCCATGTGAAGAAAAGCCAAGCAGGAGGAAGAGCACATACTACCACAGAGGCAAATATCTCAGTGATATATGCATATACATACAATTAGGTGTTGGGTTCTTTGTATCTGTCTTCAAATGTCTAAAGGTGACCTGTCTAACCAGTCAGCTAGCCTCCCTCTATAGGGAATGGAGATAGACAACTCCAGGGGATGGCTCTTTCCATGCTAAAAGAAATGTATAAGATACATAGAATGACTTGCTCTCTGGAGGTATATCTCCCTTTCTTACAGAGGGAGAAGATATGGTTGGTAACTTCTAGTGTAGTCTGTCTGGGGATCACCTGCAATGCTTGCAGGTTGTTGCCTGCTTACTGAAGCCTTTGACAGACATTCACTTCAGGATCTCTTAAGCCAAAAGAGGAGGCTGCTGTCCTTGCCTATTCTTCACTATCTTTCCCTTGGATATTACCAATCCCTTCAGAAAATTTCACATGAACAATACCTAATCAAATTCAGTAAGAAATGGCCTGGGTTAACTGCAATAGTTTGTAAGTCTCAACAAAACTAGTAATTTTACCTGGCTTGAATTAGAAAGCACTTAAACTACTCTGTCTGCAAATTTTGGAGGGATGTAGTCTCCACCAGCTGAGCGGTAATGAGCAGCTGAGARTTACAGCCTTGTCTAACATCATGGATATACCCAGGAAAGGGCAGCTGTCTCTA
Organism: Apteryx rowi; assembly: GCF_003343035.1. NCBI lineage: Eukaryota > Metazoa > Chordata > Aves > Apterygiformes > Apterygidae > Apteryx > Apteryx rowi. The sequence goes on along the minus strand of NW_020449119.1, from coordinate 597,996 downwards.
TCTGAATAGTCAGCAGCTTAACAAAGTGTGAGTAAATGTTTCAGGCAATATGAATATCTTCTCAGTACATTCTCGTCTTAGTTACAGTTATACTATTAAGAAATAGCATACTATTGACCTGGATGAAGGCACAGAGTGCACCCTCAGCAAGTTTGCTGACGATACCAAACTGGGAGGAGTGGCCAATACACCAGAGGGCTGTGCTGCCATTCAGAGAGAGCTGGACAGGCTGGAGAGGTGGGCGGAGAGGAACCTCATGAAGTTCAAGAAAGGCAAGTGCAGGGTCCTGCACCTGGGGAGGAATAACCCCCGGCACCAGTACAGGTTGGGGGTTGACCTGCTGGAAAGCAGCTCTGCAGAGAAGGACCTGGGAGTGCTGGTGGACACCAAGTTAAGCACGAGGCAGCAATGTGCCCTTGTGGCCAAGAAGGCCAATGGTCTGCTGGGGTGCATCAGGAAGAGTGTTGCCAGCAGGTCGAGGGAGGTGATCCTCTCCCTCTCCTCAGCCCTGCTGAGGCCACATCTGSAGTACTGTGTCCAGTTCTGGGCTCCCCAGTACAAGAGGGATGTGACACTACTGGAGCAAGTCCAGCAAAGGGCTACAAAGGTGATTAGGGGACTGGAGCATCTCTCTTATGAGGAAAGGCTGAGAGAGCTGGGCCTGTTTAGCTTGGAGAAGAGAAGACTGAGAGGGGATCTTATCAATGTGTACAAGTATCTGAAGGGAGGGTGTCGAGAGGATGGGACCAGACTCTTTTCAGTGGTGCCCAGCGACAGGACGCGAGGCAACGGGCACAAACTGAAACACAGACAGTTCCATCTGAACATGAGGAAAAACTTTTTCACTGTGAGGGTGACAGAGCACTGGAACAGGTTGCCCAGAGAGGTGGTGGAGTCTCCTTCTCTGGAGATATTCAAAACGCGCCTGGATGCAATCCTGTGCAATGTGCTCTAGGTGACCCTGCTTGAGCAGGGGGGTTGGACTAGATGGTCTCTAGAGGTCCCTTCCAACCCTTCTGTGATTCTGTGACTAAGAAAAAGTATATACATGCTATATACTATGCTATATATATCAAGAAACAGTATAATAGTCGGGGGGGGGGACGATAAAACAAAAAACACTGGCAATAAGGAGACACGTGCAAGCAATGACTTAAATGTAGGTGTTTTGATCTTAGTTTCTGACTCTGTCCTTGGGGTGCAAAGCAATTGACTCACCATAAGTGTCTAGTGCCATCTAGGGTGCCATAGGGTATTCACAACATCCTCATTAAACTAACTGATAAACTAACCATAGTTTGCTTAAGACTTCAAGTAAAAATCCTTCTATATATTATTGTGAAAGCCTGTTTTCTTTGAAGGTGGGTCTCTCAAGCTCTCTTGGCTTCCAGCTCATGTTAGTGGTTCAACATGAGTGATGGATGAGAGATGGCAAAGGCCTACTGGCTCCACACCCAATATAGTGTGTGTATAGGACTGCCTACATCTTACAGGGAGGCAAGTCTGGAGTCTCTCTCACACCTGGAGACTAGCTGGAATACTCAAGTGCAGTCAGTCCAAAGGTAGATACTCAGAAGAAGATACCATGAAGAATGAAAATCTTTATGATGGAAACTAAATATCTCTAACAAACACAGAGAAGCAAAGACTCCCTCTCTCCTCCAGTTGCTTATATATCTGTGACACATATCTGGACCTGGACTTCTCACTTCTGAGAAAAAAGAGGTGTGTAACTGAAGTCACTGAACCCTGATGGTGGGCTAATTTGTGTGACTGGAGAAGCCAACTCTGCTAATAAAATGTGTTGAGCAAGGACAGAGTGGGTTGAACAGGTGTGAAGCAGGAATGAAGAGAAGAAGAAATGGTAGCACTCAGTAGTAACAATATCAGAATCAGTTTTACTACTGGTAAGCCCAGGAACTTGAATGTGCAAGGATCAATGTGCTAAATGACAAAGAAGGAATGGGAAATCTATTCAAGATTCCTAAAGTAAAGCAGAGAACGAAGGATTTACTTTTCAATATCTGCATGTAAGAGAAATAAAAAATGTGTTGCTAAGGAGGGTTTCAAGTTTAGAGACATTTATTAAAGGTTTCATACAGCCAATAGTTAGTCATTAGAGTTCTTAAATGCATACATATGTGTGTGTGTGTGTGTGTGTGTGTGTGTGTATTTTTTTTTCTTATTCTGAAGACACTGTGCTTAACACAAGCTAGCTCTATTTTGGACCTCATTATATGGTTAAAGATGAATTAATTGCTGGATTAGTGGCTGGCTGTTGCTTAGAGACCGGTGATTATGACCTGCTTATATTCAGTATAAGCAGATAAAAGATAGTTCCAACCAGTTTCATTTTCTTCTATTGACTGTAATATGTTCTTGAGCACTAGTTCTAGGAAACCACTAACTTCCAAGCTGGTGATTAACTTGTCTCTATGAATTATATATGGTGTTTCAGACAAGCTCATTTTCCAAGTTGAGGAGAATTAAATGTAAAATTGAAGAAGAAAAACAAAAAAGAAGCAATATCTGTGAAAGTTGGACTTTTATGAAAAAGAGCTTCTGAGACTATTTTGAGATTTACTTGAGAAATAATGATTCCATATTCATAAAGAGGAGTTTTGGTCTAGAACCTACCAGGGCTGGTGGAAAATTGAAGACTATAATTAGAAAATGGAATCAATATCTATCAAAAGGAAGAAAAGGGACAGAGATAGTAATCAATACAAATTAGAAGTAATGAAGTGTAAAAAATATGGTAAGTAAAGAAAAAGGCATAAAATAAAATTAATGACTGAAATAATAAATAAGAATGTTTAGATAAGAAAATAGAAAAAGAGTTGAGGATAAGTCTACTAGTTATAGGTAATGTTGTTAATATGAAAGGACAGAAATGTTCTATGTCTGGAAAAAGAAAAAAAAAAGATGCTGTTGCAAAACATGGAGAGTTTTGGCTCATTGGTAATTGAAGAGGACAATATTTGATGGCTTCATTAAAACAGGAGACCTTCCTAATTGTTCCCAAGTGACTTATGGAGTTTGCTGAGCACATCTCTGGATATTGAGTTAGATATTTAATGGGGATTTAACAACAGAACATTACAAAAACCTGGAGAATGCAAGTGTTTGTCCAATGTTCTAAAAAAAAAAAAGCAAACAAACAAAAAACCTCTTCATGGACTGATTTGGTGAGTATAAGACAGTTAAAGTAAAAAAAACTATCACTAAAGTTTCACATTATGAACAATTAAAATATTGAAATGAAATTCATGTCAGGACAAMCAACCTTCTGGAAAATAGGTCTGGTTGATCCAGATTGTGATAGAGTTTTATTATATTAAGATGTTTAGATGTTTAAGAATAGCACTGAATTCTCTGATACAAATATAATGCTACAGAACTAATGAAACTGCAATAGGTTAGCTGGACTCATCATTTCATCACTAACAATAATTCATGAGATGGAAAATCTCCACTGCTTTGGGGATCCAGGGGAGATTCCACTGAGCTCACTGATGCTAAATATTGTCTTTGGCAGACAGATAAACACAAAATTTGTATGATAAAACTTAGAGATGGCAMAAATATTGACTGGGTGCTAAATCACAATGAGAAAAGTTGTGGCTAGTAGAGCTCTGGAGTATTTTATAGGGCAACCACCATCAGACCAACACATTTGGAGATGATATCTAGGCCATATCTACACAACACAGACTGCAGCTGGAGAGAATCTCTCTGAAGGGGAACAGTACTTAGATTTTACAAATAACTCACTGAGAAGGCACAGGCAGAAAGGACTAATGACGTTCTTGAACATATAGGAGAAGCAGGAAAGAGATGGAGGATAGGGGGAATAATTTTTACTGCTGCTACATTGGAGGGATCAACACAGGAGTTGAAGAACTTGGTCCACTCCAGTATTTTAAAAGATGTAAAAATTATGCGAGTAGGAGCAGACATCTCTCATGGAGAGAGACATAATTGACTTTGCCTTCTCAACTGATATAAAATGAAGATTGAGGTCTGCTTTGCTCAGTTTTCATGTATAGAAGATACCAGGTGTGTATACATTGCTGTTTTAGTGTGCTTTCCTTCTACGTCAGAATCAGCCTGACATAGATGGCATTTCCTCCAGGATAGTGCCTCCAGGATATGCTCCAGAACATTTCAGTGCAAGCCATGTCATGTTCAAATCCCTCTTCCTGGCACACCAGGAAGCTTCAAATACCCACACATCCTCTCTTTGCCACCCACCAGGAGATGTAACATACACCCTCAACCCCATTCCACAGAAATATCCCATCTGATAAAGTCCTTTCCTTACTTTGAGCAATTTGAACTGAACTAGACATAAATTAATAATTATTGTTTCAGAACTACAGAAAACTATTGCATGGGTTCCATAGGACATCCCAATGCTGTGTGATGTGGATGTGGCCCTTCTGCTCCAAAGGGTGCTAGTTTTAATCAGTACAGACACAAATGAATCCAAGGTCGTGGTTTTCTCCTTTGTTTGATCCAGTGAGTCTTTTTTTTTTTTTTAATGTGGTGTAGAAAAGCTTAATATGAATTGATGGTTGGAAGGTAAAAGCAGACAAATTCATATTAGTAATCTAGATCCAAACTGTTAATGATGAAGGGTGATTAACTGCCAGAACAAACTGCTTGATGTTGGTTCTCTATCTGCTGATATCTTCAAAGCAAGACTGGATAAGTGACTGGAAGTTACTCTTTAGCCACATATAAATTATGCATTAGTCCAACACTAGCTGTTAGACTGTTCATGGCTGAGTGAAATTCAGTGCCGTGCATTGTGAGAGATTAAATTAAAGAAATCGTGTTGGGGTTTTTTTTCTGGCTTTCTAATGTGTGAATCTACAAATAATTAAAATAAACCTTCATTTGATTTTTTTAACCTTAGAAAAAATAGGGAGGAGAGTCAAAATATTCACCAGGGACTGATAAAAATAAGCCAATGAAGGGGAAAAAAAATGTGACTACTGATATAAAAAAGCAGACCAGGCTGCCTGTCTGTGTCCGTGGCTTTCTCTAGCGGTCCCTTCTTCTTGTCTGTGTCCCCGCGCTTCTGCGTCTTGTTTTGATAGATGAAAGTTCAAGCAGCGAAACACGCTGTCAGACTAAAGCCATTTGTCACAGAAAGCTAGCCCTAGTCCGCGCACACATATCGGGTCTGAGTCATGTCTTTTCTTTTGACAAGGATGTCAGTGCTATTTGTCACAGACTTGTTTATCTGCCAGATCAGAACGCCGTTTTGCTACCGTGGGTCAGTGCATAGGATAAGCAGCTCACCTCCAGTAACACTGTCAAATTGCCCTCAGCATAAAGATGCCAAAGCTGGTGCCTTCTTATTTTTTAACTTCAACAAGGCAGGATTAGGAAGAGCGGTTTGGCAAGTCTGCTGGACCATGCAGAATGGCTTACCTGTTAAAAATCCATAGAAGAAATATACGGATGTATTTTAAGTGGCTTTAATCTTTATTTCAAACAAGAGATATCAGAAATGACCATTTTGATCTTTCCTGTACTTTTACATTTTGGCATATCCATTGATCAAAGCACACTTTGGCTGCTGACAGCTCATGTAGCTAAACACTGGCTCTTAGGGCTGGAAATTAATCCCTGCTTTAATCTTCACGTTAGCAGAGAACTGAATTGCAAATGTAGCCATAAATGATTGGACTTCGTCTCATTATTAGGTTTACAAACATTAATGCGGGGATATTTTTATCTGAAGATTGAAGGATTTAAGGAAGGATTTATGTATTTCTCTCGCTCTCTGAAATCTTTTGCTGCATTTCAAACATGAGTTACATAGACAAGGGCAGAAGACATCAGAAAAGATACTGCAAAGTAAAACTACAAAGGCTGCATTTGAACTGGAAAGGCAAATTACTATGCTAATACAAGAAGGGGAGAAAGAGCAGATAAACTAAATATTGCAAATCCATCAAGTTGTTCTTGATCAGTGCTATTATCACAAATGATTAGTTTCATTTGTAAATACACTGTGGCTGCTCCTCACAGCCCGGCCTTCCAAAGTTTCCAAAATAACTGATGGTTTGGATGGAAAAATAGCGTAAAGAGAGAAATGGTGGATTTTGGATGATCTGAGTGAGGTGGATAAAACAAAATGGCATTTTCTCCCTTCTTACACAAATTTATGCCCGTTTTTGCTCATTTTGGTACCAGACTTGAACAGATTTGAAAGTTCTAAATGCTCATTATTTTTCATATAATATCTTTTGTTTTCAGACTCCCATGCGCTTTTAGGCCCCCACTCTGCCCTCCTGTTTCTCATGAATAGCTAACTGCACGCGTAAGTGGGAGAAGCAGGTGGTATATTATTATCTGAAAGATAAGGTACACAGATCAGATATTTCTCACCTCCTAGTGTCTACGCATTGACGAGAAAGGTCTAAGAGAACGCCAGCGTATTGTTATTTCAGTCCTCTGTGTTACGATCTACCTTATGTTYCCAGCAAGACTGAATGAGTACAGAGCAATTTGTGGGAAATAAAGTCCATGTGAGCATCTCGCAATTCCAAAAGGGCAAAGGCTGCCTTCAGTCAAACTCAGTGAAGCCAGTCAGACTGCAAGAGTATAAAGCAAGGCAGAATTTTCCATGGCCTTTAGGAGATTTGTCTCAGCTTAACAGTTGAGCCTTTCGAGGTTTCACTACTCATTCTTCCAAGCCACAGCATAAAGAGATGCAGGTGTTCGCTTAATTTTTTCCCAGTCTGACGAGTTTATTTCAGGTGCATCTTGCTACAGTGGATGTTTCTATCCTCACCAGTTATTTAAATCATTGCTCTTATTCTCTTCCCTGGCGTGTTTTTTTCCCCCCTGAAGCTGTTAGCAATTCAGATCAAAAATGGAAGATTTTTGAGCTTCCGGATTAGTGTTAGCAAGTAGCAACATATCCTTTTTCTTATCCTGTATATTTATTGATTTTAATTTAGGCACTTCTTCTCCTGTGATCCAGAATTCAGCCTAGTTTCTTACTGTAAGAAAACAAACAAAAAATCAGTGGGATTCATTTTAGAGAAAAAAAAAATCACACAAAAAAAGAAGAAAAAAAGGACAATTTTCCAGTTATTCAGATAATAACTTCAGATGGAGAAACTAATGCTCCAGCTTCATTGGAGAGGTCTTCAGTGAAGTAGAGGAGGAACTAAGGACTTGGGCTGTCCACATCCCATAGTGATTTGGTCTATTAAGCATGGAAGGGGAATTCCTCTAACCCAGATTTCCACCCTCAGTCTTGGGAAATCCCCAAATAAAATGTCTCTGAAAAGCAACACCTGGAGTACCACACTGAGTAACATTGCAGTCAGTCAAAAAAGAGGGATCAAGGACTAAATCACCAATTTTTTATTTACTGGTGTTGATAACACAGGCAGCACATGACACAATTTAAAGGTATTTGGGGGAGGGGGAACCCACCTTATTTTAGAAATACTTTTTTTTATTAACAGAATAAATAATTCCAATAGCAGAAAAAAAGTCCCAGGTTTTTCCGTCTTTTTTTTTCTGTGTAGAAAATAATAGACAAAGCACTAACAGATGGTGTAGATAATATATATTATTTTTGTAATCTATGTTGTTCAAGTAAGTATTTCTTATAAACTGCTTTCTGATGAGGCAAATCTTAAAGGCTATCACATACAATCATTTCCTCTGGGATAGGCCAACCATACTTATAACATCTTGCTTAACTAAACTGGTTTCAAAGATGACTAAAGATGAAGATTATACAATAGCCTCGCAGAGAAATATTCATAAACTCCAGTCCCAGTCTTCTTGCTTCAAATTAACCTGATTTTCTTGTTTGATTTTCACCAATGGCAATAGAGGAAATTCATCAACATTTCTATTTTACTAGTCCTTAACTTATTGGAATTTCATCTTTTGCTCCATTTTTTTCTCTTAAAAAGTAACTAAACCATTTTTTTTCCGCCTTACCACCTAAAAAAACCCTGTTTTAAGCCAWTTCTGTTTCTCTCAAAACTCCCTGATACATAAAGCTGAATAACTGTCTCCCATATCTTCCATAGAGCATTCTTATTAATATATTTCAGTTTGAAATGATATCACAGTTACATTTTGATTTATTATAAACCTCATGAAAAAATTGCCTGAAATCCTGGTCAGCCAGTTCTCTCCGTGTGGCACGAGCCTTCTCCTTTCTGCCTTATTTAATGCAAGTCACCTGTAATGTAATGAACCTACTTAACTGTGAGAGTGCTCGAGTTGCTTATCTGTGACCAGTTGCTTGGTATTATCTGGTGCTTTGGGCGAGACACTAGACTAATCCCTTGTTATCAGGAACTGCAATACTTCTCGGCACTGAATAGACACAGTTGCAGCTCGTACTTAGGATGTTCCATAAAGCATCCCAGGCTGCTTTCCATTTTATTATCAGCGTGACTGTCAGGCAGAATATCAGTCCTACCAAGAAAGACCTATCTTGCCTGATACTTGAAGACAGACAAAGATTTTTTACTGTTTTTTTTTTTTTTAATCTGATTAGACTATTTTGTTGAGGTACTTAAAGCTTGCAAATGGACATGTTTACTGAAACATTTGTTTCTTGGTATATCATAGGATGTGTAGGTATACACTTTTACATTTTTTTCATTTTACAGATCTTAATCCTCCCCCCCCCCCCCATGGATGTGCTTTCATGTCTATGTGATTCTTGGGAATAAAACCATTTTTTCCATTGAATTCTGTCTTGTACTGATCACATTCATCATTTGAAACCTTAAGCATATCTCCCCTTTTGAAGTTCAGCTTGTCATCTGTGGTAGTTGTCATCTAAGGATCACAAAATACATTTGGTGAAAATTTTAATGAGTTGAGCCTCACTTTATCCTGGATTAATTATTTCCTTTTTAGTTCAGACAAGCGATTTTGCATGGCTAACAGTGGCAAAGATGCCAGAGGACAGGCTACAAGAGCCAGGAACTCATCTCCAGCAAAGATAAATTTCAGTTCAATTTTGATCAATTCCAGCCAGTAGATCTAGGAAAAAAGGGCAAGACATTCAATTGAGTTGTCATACTTCTCACACATGAAAGAATGGGGCCAACATAGAAGACTTTCACATCATCTTGGATATTATCTGAATAAAATCATATTTAAACTGCTTCTCTTTGTAGTCTCAAAGAAGTCTTATTTCGGTATGTAACTGAATGATGATTCAAGCAGTCAAGTCCAATCATGTAATATAAAAAAGAGTCTTTGTTTCTTTGTCCTTCATGGCAGATATCAGACCAGATCCTCAGCCAGCCTCAAGAGATAATACCAGCATACTTTAGTTGCTATTTGACACTACATATAATAATTTGTTCCTGATATGAACCATCTCAGGAATTCCAGGTAACAATGCTGTTGACAGGTAAGGATCTAAGATAGTTCAGGGGAACTACGCTGATGCATGATAAAATCCGGAATAAATTCTTCTTAAAATCCATGCTGATTAAATTTTGTTTTCAGTTCATAATAGGGCAGCTGGGCATGGCCATTAATGGAGGAAAACTGCACAAGGCCATGAGGAAGCACATGAGGAGCCTCTGAATAGGCTGAACACAGCTCAGTTTCATATCAAGAATGCTATTTTCTTAATATCTTAGTAAGAGGACATCCAGATGAAACAGGAATAGTTTTAAAATCATTAACTTTTGTCCATAGACTGGTACAGGAAGAAATGGGGCATTACATTCATGAAGAAGTACCATGCTAAGCACCGTAGCCTTCCTAATGCTGTGCAGCATATGACATTGTTGGGTTTATACAAAGAACAGTTAATTCTACTAACCTGAAACAGAAGGGTGGGGAAATGAAAAGCAGGGCAAAGATATTTTGCTGCATTTGTATTGCATCATTACCCAGAGAGAGCATTTATTAGCTGGGACACCATTCACAGCAAACATAGCTAGACTGCTTGAAAGCCCGGCTGGGTAAGGCCACATAATGCTATGCAGAGACACGTGGACTTTTGCAGGTCTCCACTGGGTCAAAGATCTCTGTATTATGCTCCTTTACCCCATATGAATATGTCCACATGCAGAAATAAATATTTTTAATAGAGTTATCCTATGGCTCAGTGACTGACTAAGATTACTTAGGTCCTCCCTGAGCATTTCTGATCCTCAGGAGATGCTCATAATTTGCAACATCTGCTGCCTCAGCTGGTCTTCCACTCCTCCTGTGGTATTTCTAGACTGTCCAGAGCTCTTTGTTGTCATTTTCAGCCAGCCGTGGAGCATCCTGTGCAACCTTCTGTCTGCAGCGTTGATGAAAAGGATAAATTCTGGAAAGAGGGCTGGGAGAAAGTCAGAGAGGTCACAAAAGACAGCCAGCCCATTAACTGAAGTTGTGCAACACTGGCACTGTAATGCAACAAAGTTAATAAGGTATAAAACCTGACTACTCGTTTTATAAGCAAAGTCTTCCTGATGATTAAACCAATAGAGCAGAGAGAGTCAATTATGATGATCTGTGGCCATGTATACGCAGGTACTGGGGATGCCAGCAGCTTTACACAGCTACAGAAAGCATTTCTGAATGGGGGATCTGATGCCCTTTAACCACAAACTTCTGCATACTGAAACCAAGCTATTATCTCTGCTAGCAGGAAAATCCTTTAGACATACTAAGGTCCACTACATTGCAGTAGAAGGCAGTCACTCATATACAGATTGGAAAAGTAAGAAGCCCCTGAAAGAAAGAAGCCTGAACTAATCTGAAAGTACTGGCACTGCTGTACTTGTTACACTCCTTTTTCACAGACAGAGACACTCAGGGATAAATTCTGCCTTCACTGAGAACAGGGAGAAGGGCTGCCAAAAATGCTGTCTTGACACAAGATTTGCTCTAGTGTGACTGAGAGCCTAATCTTTCCTTGAACTCTAATGGGAATGGGGGGACTTTCTTGCAGGAAGACCCTAGATTATGATTATGTCTCTATACAAGRTCAAGGAAATGAACTTGGAAATGCCAAGACCTATTTATCCATGTTATAAATCCCCTGATATCAATTGAGTTCACCAAGGATGAATGTTAGTTATAAAAACAGAGATATCAGAGCCTTATTAAGTCATTTACTTTGTTATCCCACCAAAGCAAGGCTGTTCAGACACAAAAACACACTCATGAACAAAGATCATTCCTTTGCTAATATTTAGTGTTTTGATAGACAGACCCGTTAGGAAAACTGTGCTATGTGTGAAATTAAGGAATGAATTTTTAGCTTCCACTGTACTTTTTAATAAAGGAAAGACATGAATTTCCATAAAATGTTGACTGTAAGTTGAGTAAGAAGATTAAGTTTCAATCCAGAAACTATCTCTTATTTAACTAGGTTTAACAGGTCACAAAGTGGTAGCATGTTATTTACAAGGCAGGTTCTCCTGTTCTTGCATTTCATGTTCGGCTAGAATGTGGTCTACGTTCCCTGAAGTCCCACGAGAGAAGCAGATTGTTTCAACTAGCAGTAACAAAACACAACAATGATTTTAAGGCATGTGTTTCTATGTTTTTTTGTTCTTTATTCCTAAAAAATATCTAAATAGATATCACTCCTGTATCATTCTTTAACTTTTAATGTAGTGCAAAATAATAATTATGTTTATAATCATAAAGCATAGCTCAGAAGATGACTTTTAAAAAAAATATACTAGCTCAAGTACAGTGTCAGTTATGCTAACATAAATAAGAAAGAACTCCATGCATTCAAGAAAAAGAAGCAGCAGAGTTTTTTGTTTGTTTGTTTTAACCAGATACATAACTGAATTGTGGAACTTACTTCCAAAATACCTTATAAATTACTTCTAAAAGGGCTTAGACGCATTCATGGAGGACAAGTCCAACAGGGGCTATTAAGCATTGTGGTCTAGAAGCATATCAGCTCAGGAATTTCCTAGATTTCAGTCTGATGATGAGTGGGATAGCATGCAGGGCCAGGCATGCTCCTTCCCTATTTCCCCTGTTTCTATACTCTTTCCTTAACCATCCCCTACCAGTCTCTTCTAGAGAGAGGATCTTAGTCATATTTTTGGCACAGCCCAGCATAAGAGATTTTAAGTTTGCATTGACTGGTTTCAACCACAACTATCTGTTAGTTATTTATGTTTTGGCAAGCAGTTTATGTTACACTTAAAATTTTATTATGGGTAAGGGGGAACACACCTTACATATAGACCTAAGAGTTTATTGTTAGGACAGTTAACATTTAGACAGCCCTATCAAGCACATAAGCTATTGTAGTCCAGTTGTGATGATACTAACACTTGTAGTAAGTAACACACTTAAGACTGATATACACAAACTTTCTAGGACCTACTTTTTCCGTGGTGTCATGCTCACCCGTCCAATGTCCATTTGTGTTATCAGCTTTAGTCATCCTCTAGAAGAATGGAAGTAGGTGAGATACCGAGAACTGCTCGAATCTTCAGTCTGTGCTGGGGGCAACTGGTCTTCGGTCTGCTTGGGATCATTTTTTATGCATTTTATAACACAGTCTCTCTTTTTTTCTTTTTTTTTTTTAACTTCACTGATTCAAGTTACACTTGTTTTTCTATTACCATCCCTGAAATCCCTTTCACCTGAATCCCAGCTTCATATTCCTTGAGCGAGCAATAACTGACCGCTGTCACCACATTTCTATTCTGGGGTGACAGACAGTTCACCCTGCACAGAATACGTACTTTTTTGTTACTATCTATCCATGAACAATCGGAAGTACATCACACAAAGCTAAGCTAAAGCTTAAAAGTATTCAGACAACAGACATTTGTTGGCTAAACAATTATTATTACAACTAAAAGAAACTAAAATCAGCACAGGCCAAGACCAGTCCAGACAAGCCCTGAGATCTTCCAAGATCTGGTCAATACAAAGCTCGTGGACTTTTAGTAGTAGTGGTAAAATAATATACACCACTCTACAGAACAACAAAAAAAGAAAAAGTAAACACTGGCATGATGCCTTTTAACACCTAATTGCACTCACTTTGTCTAGATGTTAAAGAAAATAAAAAGTAGTAAATCAAGTTCAAGGAACTTAGACAAGAAGAGTACAAGTTGCTTTTCTCTATTTCTATTTTCTCCTCAGTAAGTCTAAAAGGACTTTATTTGGATCAATATGTATATTTTTCTGTGCAGTTGAACTGCTTGTGCTGTTCAAAAATGCATGTCTTTAGAATTGTTTTTGTTGTTTTCCAATGAAGCATGTCTAAATGGCAGCATAGATTCTCTTATCATTTATATGCCATAAATCAGGAACAGTTCTGTTGCATCAAGGAAAAACTGCCGTGAGCAAGTGCTGAAGAATCTGGCTATGTCATCTAAAATTAATATGCTCAATGTATTCTGTGTGCTCCCTGCTTTCTGTTCACTAAACATTTCTTTGTTCTTCAGGATATGAGCCATATCTCTCAAGACTAATGCTTTATTCTCTAAAACAATAAATATATTGACCACTACTAAGAATCCTGTAAGACAATTTGCACTACATTAGCAGGCCATGAATCTCTCTTTCCAAGAATCTATATTACAAAATAGAAGTTTAAGCAAAAACAAAACATTCTATTGATTTCTTGGAAAGTAATATCCACAAATGTGTGTCTACACACAAAGACACATGTGCATGTGCAAACACACAAACAGAGTTGCATAAACAACATATATTTCACTGAAAAGATTGATGTCTTCTTGGCTGAGCTATCTTTCTTGCAGATTTCGTAACCAAATTCTCCATGTATGAAATATTGATTCTTAATCAATCCAAAGCACATATAATCCTCAGATTTATGCTATGGTGGTGTTTATATCTACATTCACCATTGCATTTATATTATATGTAAATACCAATACACACACACCATTACATGATTAGCACAGTGGCAGAATATTTTATTGGGAAGGAATAAACAGGTTTCCCTAATGAATTTTAACCAATGGCATCCACTTAGACATATGTGTGCTGTGACATATAAGTAAGATCCATGTCTCCTTAAGCTTCTGGGAACTGGTGGGAAGCTTGTGAGTATGTTATTAGAATTAATTGTAATTGATCTCCATGAGAAGATGTGGTTTTCTTTGCCACAGAAGCAATGATCCTGCCTTTGGTGACAATGTCTTTTTTTTCTTCAGTCTCTTGTTTTGGTGTTATGGATATTATGAACACTGAGACAAGGAAGCAGCAGCATTGGAATTTGTAGCTATTCTCGCTTGTATGGCTTTGGGTGAATAAGTTTTATACTTGGATAAAGGACACATGACGTGATGCTACTGGCTAAAACAACTTTTTTCTTCGGTTGATTGTCAGCTTTGGTTCTTCCAACATTTTTCTGCTCCTTCTTATATCTTCATGACATTTTCTTTCCTCCAGAGGATGGCACAATGGCAGTTGCTCCTGCCTTATGGGAATTTTCATGGAATTCATTTGTTCTTACAGAGAGTTCAGTACATACCCATTCATCAATACCACTTTGGAGTTAAAGGAATAAAAATGGACAGATTTAACAGGACTGACTGTCATTCCTATCCAATATTAACAGGAGTTTGGGCCTGTGTTAAGTTACAGGTCTACTTACCACTTCAGTGTCTCTTATTACCGTTGAGCACTGTCATCCACGCTGAGAAACAATTGATTTAAGGAAGAAAACTCAAATTTTGTTTTTAAAAATAATAACAATCTTCATTAGTTTTGAAAGGTCTGTCCCCTGTGGTCAATTTGGGGGTTCACCATGCACAAGTTTTCTTTTAGCTGTTCTGAGACATTTCTGTGTATTTCTTCTCCTCTTCCGCTCCACTCCTTTTTGGGAACAAAACTACTTTTAGGTAAAAATAGTGGAAGACTAAAAGCAATTGGAATGTGTGAGGCTGGAAAYAGAGGGTTTAAAGAGACGATTCACTCTACAGCATAGATCAACTTCTCTATGATTCTGATCTTCTGCAGATCCAAGGTGTGCCTCAAATGAAATTACAAGTTGAAGGTTATTTAAATGTTCAAATTTTCCTACTTTGTGGATCATTCCTCAGAAAAGTAGCTATCCATGAAATCTGGGTAAAAGTACCAATAAGAATTAGTCATATTTTACTTATTTGAATGTACTCGCAAAATAGGCCCTCATCCACGTGTAGTTACATTATTTTCTTTAAAAAYAAATCAAAATAAAATAAAAAAGAAACAATTCCATGAGAGAGATTAAATTGGAAAYACATATTCCTTCATTATTAGAAGTTTTATAAAATAATGTGTTTAAAATATTCTCCCTCAGCCTGATGTATGCATATAACTGGTAAAGGTTAAAAAGCACTGCAGTAAGACTCCAGCCAAATCTCTGGATGCTCCAGTATTATCATAAAGCTTTTTGCATCTGGATTATTTGACCTGATGCTACCCTCTAATATAGAAAGCTATGACGTGCTACATCTTATTCACCATATTTCTGAACATGAGGGAATATAAGTAATAGGATATTGTCTGCACAGAGTAGGATATTATTAATCAAATGCAGAACCGTTGTCATGGACAGTGTAAGACAGGCTGTCCGCCTTCCTGAGGATGCAATAAGTAATCAGCTGAAGGGTGGTCTCATTTTCATTTATTTTTTCCCCTTTTCCTGTCTTTTTTTTTTCTTCTTCTTTCTTTCTTTTTTCTTTCTTTTTTTCTTTTCTTCTTTTTTTCTTTTTCTTTTTCTTTTTCTTTTTCTTTTTCTTTTTTTTTCTTTTTCTTTTTCTTTCCTTATGATGTAAGTACCTATGGCCAGTTCAGTCTGCTCTATAGACCAGCAAGACAAAAGACTCTGTAGGATCCTAGATACCCTGCTTTTCTATGATCTGCTTTTTTATCTGACTTTCAGTTAGAATACCTAATGCAGGAGCACCTGGAGCACTGGTATTCTTGCTGTTGGATATAAAGGGACTCTATTTTATCTAGCATAAGGGCCACAGGTTTCTGATAGGTTCCATTCAATAAGTTTTATATAAAGGCTTTGAGACAGTCTGTYTGTCTTCTAAAGAAAATAAAGAATCAAGTAACAGTGGAAAACAGAAAAAATAAATGTAAATATATTGCCTAAGATCTCAAAGCGTAATGACTCCTGGGTAGAACCAGGAATAGAATCCATGTTCTTTCTTTCCCAGACCTGTATCCACTAAAATATGTCAAATGTAATCTAAATGGTTCACTCTTGCACAACAAGGAGTCCAGTTATGACAGTTGCATGAAACAATAAAAGTTGTCTCTCTGTGTCTTTTCTATATTTTTGATTTCCATTTTTTAAGACTTTTTAAAGGCTCTTTTTAAACTGTATATTTAATTAGACTTACATCAATATTTTARCTGAAGCTGAGGGAACTATATTACTTTGCTTTCCTGGAGATAAGATTTGACTTCCAGTCCTGTAATGAATCAAAAGGGACTGTGGTGATCATATAGTCTGACTTCTRCTTTATATTTGTAATATGGTATTTCTCTGTGATCCCTGCAGTTTGTTTCATCCTTCTGAACCTCACTGTGATTTTAGCAATGTTACTTATCTTGTTCATGATAGTGCTTGGAAGTATCTCAAAATGATAGAAGCAAAGTGCTAGTTCCATTCACATTGATATTTAGGGGAAAGAAAAGAATAAAAAGAAATATGACAAGAATTCTTGGACTCCTGGTTTCTTATCCTGTACTCAGGTCACTACACTGTACTTCCAGCATGGATCAAGTATCATGAGTGAAATCTGCTGTTGAAAATAATGTGAGAATTTCTGAATTTTTATCTATTGACTTCTGAGTTTTCTGCAGTTTTTGTATTAAAACACCAACTTTCCCTAAAGTTATTAGATCAGAAGGAAACAARTGTATTGATAAAAAACACTGCCTGAAAAAAAAGAGAAAGAAAAATATTCATGTCATTGATCATCTTCCTTTTCTTTTGTCATAATGTGAGTTTAAGTTCTATTTTTATTGTAGTGCATTTTGTGCTTATCAGACATAGTAGAACACACATACAGAGACAGTTATTTTAATTATAGCAGACCATCTCTACAGTTTTGATTGAATTCCTTGTCCTCAGGAGCTGCCTGAGAACTGCTGAAATGCAACTCCATGCTTTCACATTAGCCTGGTTGAGTAGCCTTAATTCAGGCTTCCTAAATTCCCAGGCAGGCCACACTAAAATCCTTCCAGGATGACTCTGAAGCTGCTATTTATCAGTTTTCATCMAAAGCAAATACTCAGACAGTGCTCTCAAGATTGTCCACATGGAGATAAGGACATCTTTCAATATTATGTACAATTGTAAGGTTTCCCCAGTCTGCTTCACCCTATACTGCACCACTGAGGCAGCTGACAACATCAACCTCGTGGATGATCAGCAAATTGAGTCTTAAAACCATCTTTAAAATATATAGGCATCTTGACTGTCAGTAGCTGAGCRTAAGCCAGAGAGAAATATTCCTCCAGATCTAAACCTACTCAGTGTCAGCTGCTTCTGTGTCATTTGCCATACAGCAAAATTAGGCAACTACCATTCCAATTGTAAATCAAATTAAGTAGCTCCTTTTTACAATCACAATAAAATTCTCTCCAAGTATTTCAGGTATCTGAGGAAGACTCACAATTATACCAACAGAAAGCTGTGAGAGCATGAGAATGAGTTATTAGGCTTGTATCCCTTGCAATCATCTTCAGAATGGATTCCATTTAATGCCATTTTCTATTCTCATTACAATCTTTGTCAGGCACAAGCAGAATTTTAATGGCCAGTACAGTCCTGTAAACTCCTAATGGACTTATAAACAGAGATTTTAACCTTTTAAATATTCTGGACTCATCTCACTTCCCTCTCCTGACAGAGTTCAGGAGATATGAACAGGAGAGAATGAGAATGCCAAAAGCAGGAAGTCAGACATTTTAAAAAGAATATTTGGGTATTTTAAATGAAGGACATGTAGCAAAGATCTGGAATTCAGGGTCCTGGAACTGGACATGGTCTGCCATGGTGTGGTCAGAAACAAGACCATGAGTCCCTGACATCTGTAAAAGAAAGGAAGCCATGCCATATAGTTTTGGATGTCGTGGAGAAAGACAGAAAGATCTCACACTATTTGAATTCGAAACTGATGGAGGCGTTGGAGCCTGATGTGTTTTATCTCTATTTCCTATATGTCAAAATAATAATAATAATAATAATAATAATAATAATAGTAAATCCTAGTATCATGCTAGAAATATATAAGGTAGGAATGGATTCTTTCAAATACTTGAGAAAAGCAGTACTAGCAGAATTTCAGGGTGGTATCTGCTATAATTAAAATAACTGTCTCTGTATGGTCCTCTCCTGGCCTGCGCTGAGTTTACGTCCTTGAAAAACCAAGGCATGAACACAGGAACACCAAGGGCCTGGGAACCTGGACCTGCTGTGAACACAGCCACTGGAAAAGGTGGACCAGACCACACCATGCATTTAGACTGCTGTCCTTTTACCTTCAGAATGTCTCCTCAGTGAAAATTGACAGGTTTATTTAAAGCAGAAATGTCCACAGGAAATAAAAAGAAATCCCAAACATCAATTCACAATGAATATTGGGATTTCCACTGGGGGGGGGGGGGGGGGGGGGGAAGGTGTAATGATGCATAGATTTCAGAGGCCATGAATCAGGGCAGTCCAAGCTAGCATGGCTCCAAAGTTCAATGCAGCACCATATGGAGATTAGCTTGTGGCAGCATTTTAGTTGCAGTTATGCAGTTCTGTATCCATACTAACTCACCTTCTTGTTGGCGAAAGTCTCTAGAGATAGAAGTCATTTGAACAAGCATGTGTATCTTCATCTGTTATAATTATAGAGATAAATAGGTACTTCTGGGTGAAATTAATCTAAAACATGCATCTAAAACTTATTAGATAAATTGTTCACTAATAGCACTTATTTCTCTTTATTAACTACAAAGGCAGTAGCTCTTTTATTTATTGTAGTGTGCAGAAGTAAATAGCCACATGATAGTCATTTAAGAGCATGAGCTGAAGTCCACTCATGGTGCTACCTACAACTTACGTGTTTTTAGCAGAAAAATTAAGCGTTATGCTTTGTGTGGACCACACTTGGTACAGAGAGGGCTGAATAAAAGGGACTGGCTTTATTAGTCCTTCTTTTAGCAAACAAAATGAGAAAAAATAACTGTTCTTGTGCTAGACAATCCTGCTGAACATATGTGCTCACCTGCCAGATTTCAGGGGAGACCTGGTCTGAGGGTGATCAGTCCTTGCTCAGATGCTCTGATGGCAGCTGGAGTCTCCTGCGGGATGGTGGTGACTGTGGCACCTGTGCAGCTTTATAATTCCTGCGCAGCTTCTGGGAAAAACACACCTCGTCGTCCAGTTCAAACCATACTGATCCAGAGTCAGCTTTGCAGATACATCAGTGTGCATGCAGATGTATTTTGTACCAACTAAAGATATGTTTTTTTCCAAGATGCAACCTACCTTGCAACCTACTCTCATTTGTTTTCGCTAATCTACTAAGTTGCRGTGAGGCAACAGGAGATGAATTCTCTGGTGGAGACACTTGGTATAGGAGTGCTGGGGGATCAGTGAAATTTTCTGTAGCAGTGTCCCTGTCCCCAGAGCAGAGACATCACTAAGAAGTTCTGGAGGAACAGAGGACCTATCAATGAGACTAATCAGTATTTATGGATTWTTTTTTTAATAGGATAATTATTTTTAATTAGAGGTTTTACATGTTTCGGATAATCTTAAAACTTCCAACTGTGCTCAGTATTGTGATGTATTTGGTGTTTTTCTCTAATTTCAGGCACCAAATCTTAATTATTACAAAAGAGGCTAAGCRTTTATTAAAAAACAAAACAAAATAAARCAAARYAAAAACRTCTTCTGAATTTTCCAAGAGAAATCTAGAAAGGTGAACCTTAAATAATCAACACATTTGCTTTAAATTTCTTTAAGCTTCCAGAATTTTGAGGACACTTTTACTTTAGCTGCTGGTGCTAAGAAATTTGAAATTCCTTGGTGAAGCTCTTTTTGTAAATATYTATAAGTGCAGAAAGCTCCCCACTCAACATCTGGGGAGAAGTTTTCATTAAAAAATATGAATTTCATAGTTCATAGGCAATATGGGTTRTGCAAACGGAACTAAAACAGGAGCACAGAGATTCAAGCACATTTACATAGTTCCTGATGTACTGTATACAGAGACATTACTGTCCTCAACCTCTTGACAATATAAAAAGTCCTGAGGAAGTCCCATATAAAGTGTCACAACCTCACATCCGCCTTCTATTTTTCTGTGTCTGTCTTACAGAAACCAGCTGAGGTTGTACAGATATGTATGGACACAGGATTTGCTAAAAAAACAAAACAAAAMAMCCMMCCCCCCYAATTTACTAGTATCTTGCGTAGGGTAACACTCATGTGGAGATTCAGATCTCTTGATTAGGATGGTTAGCTGCTGTCTGGATGGTGATGCATCTCTCTGTTGCAAGGGTCCTTGAAACAGCGTCTTCAGCTGGATAGTGTGAGATTCCCTGAACTGATGCTCTCCTGAATTCCTGTATCCAGTTGGACATGTGACCACTTCCAGAGGGTTCAGTATATGATTGATTGCAGATTAATGATCCATTATTAATTTATTATTAAATACTATATATGTGTGTGTGTGTGTATGCAAAATAGGAATAACGAATTACARGCACATTTTCCTGTTGAAAAAAGCTAAGTTTGGGTCAGAACCTCAACTGGACTTTAGAGGATATTTTTATTTAAATTATATAAACATATTTACYATCCTATAGAAGTGTCACAATCGACAGCTGTGATTCAGGGCTCAGTAAACAAGGTTTTTTTCACTATGTTAAAGAAAAGGTGAAAACAAAACATAGATGGGTCCTTCTGGAGATGACAGGAAGATTTTGGATTATGCAATAAAATTTAATTTAATTCATAATTTATTTATTTTTTATCTTATATTCAAAAAAAGATTGGGACTCAGACATTTTTTAAACATTTCTTAGTAATTGGAAAAATTGGTGGTGGGAGGGGGGAGCAAAATATATCATGCATTTTGAGATGTGATGTCTCCACGGGCACCTGCAGCTGCTAAGTGGAATTGATTGTCTTTTGGAATGAAACTGGCATTTGTGTATCAGTTTCACCGCTGCTCCTGAGCAAAGTGTCACCAAATCACAGAAGGCTGGAGGCTGGAAGAAATCCTCTAGTCCAGCTGTCGTGCTCAAAATAGAGTTAACTTGAACAGGTTGCTCACAACCATGTCTAGTCAGATTGCAAGGACGGAGACTCCACAGCCTCTCTGGGCTGAGATGTTTCGGTGTTTGACCACCCTCACAGTAAGAAAAAGCTTTTTCTTTTGTTTAAGCAGCAACTTCTGTGTTTTCATGTGTGCCCATTGCCTCTTGTCTTTTCACTGGGTGCCACTCATAAGAGTCTGGTTCCATCTTCTTTACTCCTTCCCATTAAGTATTTATAACTTATTGATGTGGTCCTCCTGGAGCCTTCTCTTCTCTGGGCTGAACAACACCAGCTCTCTCAGCCTTTCCCCATATGAGAGATGCTCCAGTCCACTTAGCGTCTTTGCGGCCCTTCGCTGGACTCTCTCCAGTAGCTCTGTGTCTCTCTTGCATTGGGGAGCCCAGAACTGGACACAGTACTCCAGTTGTGACCTCAYCAGGGCTGAGTAGAGGGGGAGGATCACCTCCCTCCAGCTCATCGAGGTCCCTCTGAATGCCAGCACAGCCCTCTGGTGTATCAACCACTCCTCCTTCTTTTGTATTATCTGCAATCCCGTTTTGCCTTGTGGTAAGGAATCTTGTAACTTTGACAACACCAGTTAGAATTAGGGATTCCAGAAGATATCATGCTTCTAGCCACAAGTCAGCAGGTGCTAGATTCTTGAAGTGACAAGGTCTTCAAGGCAGGGTAGTGCTGCTGGCAGTTGGGCTACAGCTGAAGAACTTGGGTTTTCCAGTAATTTATGATAATTTCAAGCCAGCCTTCAAGAGACAACTGCTTTATCATGCTGACCTTTCACAAAACAAACCAGAGATGTTTGGGGAAAAACATGTTGACTGCAGCAGTCAGGTCTTTTTTGGAAAATGCCTTTCACCTAGGAGAAAAAAAAAAAAAAAAGGGTACTGCATTAGTCTCATCTAACCCTGTCATCTATGAATGTCAAAGGGGAAAAAAGGTAACCAGGACACTGAAGGTCTTCTGTTATTCTGTGCAAATTGTTGTATTAGTCTTGAATCTGGAGTTAAAACATTTCCACTGCAAAAGCTAAAAAGTAGATGGATCTGAGCCTACATCCTGTGGGTATTCACATAAATTATTATTAATGAAATACATTTATTTACTCAAACAGATATGGGCTACTTGATCTAGCATAGTCTTAGATGACAGATCAACAGTCTAGCCTTACTCAACATGGATTTAAGAATGTACATAACTTAAAACAAAAAGTCCAAATCCCTTAAGCAAGCATTTACAGAGAAACGTGTACRTTCATGCCCTACTAAGTCATGCCACTCTGCTGAATTCGAGTCAGAAAGTTTGTCTTTATAAATAACTGAGAAGTCAGCTACCATCTAAGCAGCAAGGGTTGAGTGTACTTCCACTGATTTGAGGAGGAGCAAGTTCAAGTCAAAAATCTGTTTCAATGAAAACAGAGAACTCTTGATCTTGGCTATTTCCATTTTTCTTGTTAAGACTGAGCACTTATTCTTAATTTTCAGATGAAAATGTAAGTACTTGTTTTCACTGTTTGAACTTTATTCCTTCTGTTGGCTAGAGTTTTCATTTTCAACTGGTTTTACTCCACTGACGTTAATGAAAAGGTTCCTGATTTACACCAGAATGTAACTGCCAAATTCTGTTTATTAATTATTATACCTCCTTAGTACAGTCTATGTTTAGATAAAGAAGATAGCTTGTTTAGACAGGTCTTAAACAGGGTCCACTGCCTGAAAATTCACACTGCACCTTAGAATTTGTAATGACTGATAATATACTAAGGTAGATCCAGTTGTTGAAAGTGTAGTACATACTCACTTTATTAGTATTCAGTTACACACTAAAATATATTGCATGGAACCCTAGTATTGCTGATAAGAGGCTAAAACAGAAAAAAAAAATCTTAAAAGGTTTTAAGAAATGTAATTAAAAGGGAGTGAAACCACAGTCCATTTTACTTGTCTCTCTCTTTTTTTTTTAAAATTAATGAATTAAAACTGAGGGTCACCTTCCCAACTATTCAATTTGCTAATAGGGTTCTTAATTCATTTCAGACTAGTCTTTCACGTAAGCTTGAAGAGATGTTAACTGAAAAAGAATCTTTCTTCTAATATTGAACAAGAAATTATTTTTGAATAAAGACTGGATTACCAATAAGGTGTGTGAAGAGCTATGGACTAAAGTATGAAACTCAGGTTTGCCTTATAGTTGTAATTATGGGGTAGCCGAGGTATCGGGGCTGTACCTGTGTGCGCACCCAGTGCACTTAAGTCATTAATCCCCTGGGTGGTCCAGGAACTCCTCAGGTTGTTGTCTGCATAGATGACACAATGGACTGGTTTAAGACAATAGGCTGACTTGAGACAAGGCGATAGGTTAACTCCTAGCCCCCTTCACAACAAGTCCAGAGTCATTGCTATGGGATCTTTCAAAGTGGGAATTTCAGACAGCCCCAGAGATCCCTCTAGGCAGCCCATACTGTGCCTAAACCAATTTTCATACTTAAATATGTTGATTAACATTCACAGTAGACAAGCTGGCCCTTACACAGACTGGAATTCAACTTAATTATTGCATATTCTTCAATAACCATAACTTCTAACAGTTTGGGCTTCTAGTTAAAATAACCTCGGATTACTTAAAGAGAGACGAGTCGTCAATGGACAAAGTTTGTTTTTCTGTGTGTCATGTAATCTGGCCAACAAAATGACCCAATATAAAGTATGGTAGATAGTACTTCATTAAGATCTATCAGTGACACAAATCAAAATATATAAAATATTGCTTTTGTTGTTGTTGTTTTGGGTTTTTTTGCACACATACTCCTTCACTTATATTATTATAGTATCTCACAGCTGTATCTTACCACATGTCTTAARGCAGAAAAATTCTCTCCTCCCATTGTTTAACTGTGGAATTGGAATAACAATTAAGATCCCAGTCCTCAAAAGTATTCAAATATCTTGCTAACCCAGTAACTAGAGATACCAATAAGAAAGCACCAATCCTCATATATGCAATCAATACCTCTATAACATGGTTTGAAACCAAAGGTAAAATCTTGCCTGCTGTGAAGTCAGTGCAAATTTCCATTGATTTCATTACAGCGAGCACTACAGCTGTAATATTGCCTTTTGTTATCTCAGCTTATTTTCATTAATTAGATTTCATTTGTTTAAAAACAGATACTTGCATACAAATAAAGTCTGTTGTTTAAACAACAATATATTCCAGTTATGCAGACTGGGATTTATGTTATCTGCTTTAAGCCATCTGAAACTCTCATCTAAGATAATCACCTAGGCTCATTCTACAGTCCACAGAGTCCAAGGGGTGGTTTTCTTTTAACATAAGCATTCAGCCTACATTGCACAAATGACTTTCTTGAGGTTCCCATTTCAATCAGTTGCAAAACAAGTCTAGCTTATGCTGTACGCCTATCTTCAAAATGAATTTCTATGGGACTGACTTCCAGGGCAACTGTTGTTTTTAAAAGAACTGCAGATGCTAGTGTCAACATCAGCGAAACTCAGCAGCTTAACTGATGAGCAGCTGGTACTAGACTGATGAGCAGGATGATTGCAATTCATCAAAGGACTAATGAAGATCTACACGAGACACCTCTGGCACTTTCTCGAGGAGAATATAAAGACCAGGAAATAGCTAAATATAGCATTTCAAAATGTGCAACAAGAAATGAACACAGAGAGCTGCAAAAGACTTAAAGTTTTGTACGAGCTCATTGTATAGGTAAAAATTGACAAACAAAAGAGGCATGACCAATGTATGATAGAAGATGGTAGCCAATAGGAGGATATATGAAATAAGGTAAAAGGAAGTGATTAAATGTTTATAAAGAAGAATCATAGACCAGATCCTTTGATTTTAAGCTGCAAGGCAGCTGGACCCTAGAGCATGCTGTTTGGCCACCTGTGCAAGGTATTATACTTGCTAGATGCTACAATGAATGAAGAAACCATGTGTCTATTCATGCAGAGGTCTGGGTCTAGTACCAGATAAGGCAGGATCAGAAACCGAGTGTGGAGGAATTACCTACGACCAGTGGCTTAGCAGATGCTCTCTCCAGTGCCAGGAGGGTGTCCTGGCCTGCAGCACACCTGGAGAGCCAGCCACCCCCATCTTCCCCGGCTAGAGAGACACAGGGACACTCTGGAAAGAAGAGCCAGCACTATTTACTTTGCACTGAGGATAAATCCTATGACAAAGCTGAAAGCATGCTTGGATATAAATATTATCAGTAAAGTATTCTGTGATAGACTCTTCTGAAAAGATCAATAGCCACTCAGTCTCCTTTTTWAAAAAAAAAAAGATTATAAAGTATTAACTACTGGGATAAAGCTGGGAGTAAGTACAGATATCAGGAAAAAGATTTCCACTGGTTGTGTCTTCCTTGCCAAAAAAACAATAATTCTCTTCTAAATGTGCTGAAACTGAGACTGAAATTGGATTTTCACTCTCTTCCAGTCTCTATTCCTAGAGGCTAGCATTTGCTAAGCCAGCAAGAGTTATTAAAACTGCAATTCTGAAGCYAGCCCTCTCTTCAGGTTTCTAATTTCTTTCTTTTATTTATGTTTCATCACAAAGATCCATTTCTATCAAAATTTACAACCAAAGCGATTTATAAGGGACCCACCCTCACCTTAGAAAGCACACTGGCTGTTAATGCTTCTTCAAAGGATTAGGCTGTATTCAAAAGCAAACCCTGTGTCTAACTCAGCTCTGTTCAGGCAGGGAAGGACACGTGCTGGGGTCCCTTGAGACTCCCACCTGTGCTCTCTCCTGGAACAGCCCGGTTCCTGCTGCTCTCGGGCACTGGGTTGGATCTGAAAAGGTTGTCTGCCCAGACAGGGTCAACTCTGTCTAAGCCAGTCCTGTCAGATGCTTCCCTAATCTGTCCTTAAATGTCTAGGGTGATGGAAACCATGAAGAAAAGCATGAGAGCAGATAACTCAGTGTTTTGAGTGGCCTACCACACCTCAGAGATGCTRACCTCGGACTTTTCAAATCTGCTGTCAGATGGGTCTCAAGAAGCTCCTTCCAAAAAGTTCCAAGTCAGCTGAAGATGCATGAAGCATTCCCTGGGAAAAATTTCTTCCCATCAATTCCATTTTTCCTCTGTTTCCCCAACATTTTTGTGAAGCGTAGAAGGGTTGGTGTTTTGGGGGGCTTTTTGTTTGTTTGTTTGTTTGTTTGTTTGTTTGTTTTGGCTCTCTCCAGGAATACCATAGACTCATTTTTCCTAAATCTATCAATCTGTCCACTGCCAAGACCCGCAGAGGGAGATATTTGGTGTCAGCACAATCGATGAAGAATCAGATCTGAGGTGAAAAGCGAAAGACAATCCCCTAGATGCAGAGATGCAAAACACTACCATAAACATCTCCTGCAGTAGTTAGTGGTATTGGGTATCTCAGATAGAGTTGATTAAATAAATGAAGTCTTAGGGTTTGGGGTTTGTTTGTTTGTTTTCCCCCTCTCCCCGGCAATTTTACATCTGTTAGCCCTTTTGCTTAGCCAGGTATTCTTGAGAAAAGTAGGGAGACAGTTATTTGGGCTGCACCACAGATATAATTTTACATATTTTCTAATTAAGTTGGCGTGTCTTTAGCTTTCTCCATAATAGTGCTGCCAATGTAGGCCTTAGCTGCAAAGCATACAGTGCTTTGCTGTTTATGCTTTATTTTTTTGATTGTAGAAGTGGACTGGAGACGAAAAAGACTTTTCACATATCTAAAAATATATCTCCAGGTTAAAAGGACAGACAGCACCCTTGTACTTTGTCAGTATGCATATTTAAAAGAATTCCCTGCTTGGGGTAGACATCTCAGTTCAGGAATCATCTGGTAGAGTCGGATGGCATAAGGCCTGCCAGACTAAATAACCATTATAATCCATTCTGGTTTTAGAATCTATGAGCTAATGGATAACTGCAGTGAATAGTTGTGAGCAAAGCTTTTATACTTTACTTTTACATGTAAACATTATTTTAATAATTTAATGTAGCAAATTCCCCTGCAGCTCATATGCAATGTAAAAGGCTAACTTAATAGCACACCTTGTTTGTTATTAAAAGTATATTTAATGGATATAAATATCATTTGAAGAATTCAGGCCTGGAAGATCCAGATTTCATAGGTCTAGGTAGTACAAAGAAACATGRAAGATGGGTCACGGCCCCCAAATTTTATTATCTGAAGAAGGAGGATTGTTCCTACTTGCCTCTCAGATTTGTTAAAGATTTATTTAAAGTTGCAGTGTATCGCTGACTGAGTTGGATGCAAATAGCACTCCTCACTCCTTGATGAAGGCGTTGTGCCCCATTGTCATTTCTCAATTTCTCAGCTCTGTTCTGAGGTAGAATGCTATTTCTTTGACTAAACAATCAGTCTCCAGTAGAAGGAGCACTGGCAAAACAACTAAGTAAAGCACAATCCTCAGGATTTTGTTTTGATAAGAGAGCTCGAAGTATTACATGTGATGGCTATTTTCTGCTACGGGACATTGCTTCAATGTTCATTCAAGAGGAAAAGTGACACTGGTTTACCTGGGGACATTAGCAGCCTCGTGTTGGTCCTCCCTCCCCTTCCAACACRTACTCCATTAATCAGTCCACTTTTAGCTGGGTATTGATGCAGGCATCAGAGTTGCAAGGAGAAAGGAAGGGAAATTCAGTTGTTTTTACCTGATTTTATATACTCAGCTATAAAAGGAACCTATGTTTAAGTTGTCTATATTATTTCTTCTTCAAAATAAGATGCAGTTGTCCAATAGCTACCTGTTAGATTCCTTACTCCTCAGAGTTTCATGACCTCTTTCAGTTCTTCATGCTACAGGTTAGCTACAGGTTATGCAGTGGGGACACCAAGGTGTCTGTCCTCTGTAAGCTTGAGGAGAACCCAAGAATAAGGACTAAACCTATCCAGCCTTTCAAGAGGCTTTAGGAACTGCAATTACTTTGTGATCTTCTTGCTATGTACCTCAGAGGATTTGTGAAAGACAGAGAAAATTTAAGGCATTTCACATTTTGTCACGGTGCCATCCACAACACATCCTTACATGACTCTCAGCAAAATGGAATTGGTGGGACCCTCCCAGAGTTGCCAAGTTTCCTCCTGCTAATTTTAAAAGTAATATGCTACCTTTTGTGACCACATCATATATGTCTGATACAAAATAATAACCGCAAGAGGTTCATGCTTGTTTATGAGATGAAAAAGCAGATACATGAATAGCCTGGAAAAAAWGTTTGCAGTTCAGTTATCTCTATGTCCACTAAGCAACTAGTCATGTCTATTATTTAATTTATCTTTTAAAGTCCTCATCACCTTCTTTGCAGATAGCCTTAGGGATTTCTGGATTCTTCCAGGACTCTGAGAGACTGTCCAGGGGAAAAAAAAAAAAAAAAAAGATCCTTTATACTTCTGCTACTGCCCTACACTAGTCTAAATAGAAATCTTGCTGTTCACTGTAACCTGTRGTTTCCTATTCTGTATTTCAGAAATAATTGGATCTTTCCTCATTGTTATCAAAACATGGATTGGTAATGTTCCTTCTGCACTGACATGCTTAAAAATCATTATGATGTTAAAGGTGGGAAGGGAGAGCAGTAAAGTACCTTGATTTTAGGCAGATGGTTCCTCATTACTCACATCCTTATTTTGACATAACTCTTTTTTCTTTTCCCTCTCTCTTCCCCAAGAATTTATCACTCTTTTTGATTTTCCTGTGTGTTTTGTTAAATATTATATTCTCTTTACAAAAATGTAATTTAAAGTTTCCAGGTAATCAAATGACTAGGACATGAATAATTTTTTTTAAAGAAAATGTCTATTCAAAAAAAAATTTTTTTTCTTCCAATCTTCCTGAAATCAARCCTCTTTTTTTCATTGGAAGTTCACATCATTTTACATCTCCAAAGATTGGCCATCTCTCTAGCCCTATTTGATATTTAAATGCAGATGTGAAATGATATAGTCTCACATGTCAACAACCTTTCACCATAAGCCTACACRACTTGGTACAAATGGCACAACACTTGGAAAGTGATTCAGGTTTGTCATGAAAACCAGCTTGCTGAAATTAAAGCCRAAGAGGTCATCAGTGACACTTTAACAGCACTTTAAGAGTTTGCTACTAGGAAACAGCTGTTGGTTGAAGAAGACACACCTATCATCGGGCAACACAGTCTATAATTTATCACTGTTTCTGGATTCCCTGCTGGTCTTTGACCCTTAACAACCCATATTTATGCGTGACACCTTCTGTTCATCACCAGCTGCCCCAAAAAAACTAGCAGTACTCTATCAAGGACTCTGGTATTGATGATTTCCTGTAACTCATGACTGGGTTACAACCATACTATCTTCCTGTAACCCGTGGCTGGGGTTACAGCCGTGAAATATGACTTCAGATTTAAACATTAATTGCAAATACTGTCTATAGTGGATCTGTGGTGTCCAGGAGATAGAATATGCATAAACTTACCATCTGCTTTTAACATGGCTTGTCACTGAACACCAAGTCAAATTCAGAATCTTGATCTTTATTTATAGTCTGGGTGGGGGTGAGAAGAGAAAATTTGTGTTGCCTAACTTTGGAATTTGCAYTGTATATGATTACACAGGCTTTAAGCATCTTTATAACCATTGCAAAGGAGCAGGCACTTTTAGAAAGCAGAGGTTTGAGACTGTGACCAACGGCTCTGGTCCACTGGCACCACTGAACTTTCCGCATAACCATGAAGCTCATGGGATCATTCTCAAGGATCACCTGAGACAGTACGAGTTTCCTTAAAAGCAGTCAATCATAATGAACCTCTCCATCTCCCATTGCTTTTCCTTGATCCACTTTCTCTCCTATGAACACATAGGAAAAAAAAAAAATCCAAAGAAAACACTTCAGTGTATACACAATTCTCACCTCTGGGAGAAGATGAGCAAGAAAATAAACTACAGCTGACATATGCTAGTCACTTTATTCCATGTGCTAATGGAAGATACTCCAATATTGTGGGTGTTGAGGGCTGCATAAGAACTTGTACAGTAGAACAGAAACTGCGTGCTTGCAATGGGCAAAGAAGAGAGATTCTGAATAGCACTAGATTTATTTTATCAGCTACACAGCAGTCAAAGCTGTTTCAATGAAGATAAATGAAGAACTCTATCATCTTACTTTGTAGACTTATTTAACCAACAGACTGCCTGCTCTATGATTTGTGATGGCTTTACACATTAGAAACTAACTGAGATATATCATGACTGTCAAATCCTGGTATTCCTGTGGGTTTCACATACAGTACAATAGAACCACTTTCATTATCTTTGTGTTACAGATAATGGATAATAAACCATCTTACAGTACCCAAAGGAAAGCCTCTTGGAGCATAGAAACACTCTTAATACGTGGAATATATTTTAAGCCTTTTCTTTTTTTYTGAAAACGTCTTTGAATCAAAATGAAGAGGACTTTATTTTTGAAAAGCTACTCTCTCTCTTTCTTTCTTTTTTATTTTTTGGGGGTTTGGATGGAAAGTCTGCTTAAACTACCCCTATAACAGTAACCGTGCAGTTATTCTTACTTACCAAAGCACGCACTTCTCAGTTGTTGGAAAAGGCTAAGGTCTTGGCATTCCAAAAAATCACTGAATGATTCCACATTTCAAAAATGTCAACTAATTTGCTACTCCACCACCTGAGCTTTACCTCACTGCTTTCTCTTGTCCTGAAGTGTGCTTTTATCTTTCTCATTCCTAGTGCTGGGCTGTTACCACTCTTTCTTCCCTGTACCCACTAGCCATTCCCATCTTTCTTCCATAGTCTTACGCACCTGCCTATAGATCCTGTACCTCATAAATGACCCTCCAAAGGAATCTCAAAGTTCTGCTCAAAATGAGCAATATTCACATCAAACCTTTTATATCTCCAAAACAGGCAATCTCCAGAGTACACAAGCAACATCTATGGCATGGTACAGCACTGTTCAGTCCTGAGACATTCATTCATTTACCTAAACATTGAAACTGGGGGCTGCCTGAGGTCTTACCTAGCCTACAGATGGCTGTTCAAGAAGATACTAGCCTCCCATAAGCCCTGTGTCATTTTGCCAGTCTCATGGGGAAATCTTAGATACTTTGGGGCAACTCAAGTCACACTAGATGCCTGTTTCCACCTAGCCCTGGTTTTCATTGCTGTCCTTTCTACTGTGAAGTGGCTCCTTCACAATGAAGCTAGGAAAAAAGATCTTTGTGCTGAAATTTGCATCTGCCTGAGATGCATCAGCCCTTTGAGTTGGCCTAACTGCTATTGCAGATTCATTGGCAGCTCATTAAAAGTCAAAATTATCTTATTTTATTATCATTACCCCACATCTTTTCTCCCCATTGCATTCATTGGTTTTATTACGCATAGTAGTTATATTGGTGGCATACAAGATAAAAGACTGGGAAAGTTTGTAGGAGGAAGTGTTATTTTTAATTAAATCCAACATACAGTGGGGGTGAGCAGACTTTCAAGAACACAGGAGGTTCATACAAAATCTTCCTCAGRTCAGGAGAAGGAACGGCAATTCTCAACCCCAAGAATAAGTTCAGGATATATCCTCCAGGCTTAAGCTAATTATGTTAATTGATAGCCTACTCGAGGTAAGAGGTCATGCATTACTTGTGGAACATACAGAGTGGTATGCGAGACCACTCCTTAGTCCCTCTGGAAAAGTTAGAGATGGTAGCTAGTATGTCTGGGAAAAGCTTAACAGGAGCTAAAGAACTTGGAGAAAATTGTAAGGTGCTATTAAGCCAGTCCTTCTATCACAGTGGTGATTTTTAGAATTCAGTAATCTGTGAAATTCATTTCTTCGGACTACAAAGACCTAAACAGTGTTTACATGTTTTTAAGAGGTAGAGTCAGAGATATGAATTTGGTGAAATTTTTTTATTCCCCTGAGAAGAAAGYGTTTATATTCTTCATTAGTGGTGTGYGTGAGGTCATTCCAGAGAGTTTTGTTGTTTCATTTAACGCGCATGGATTCTTATGACAACATATGATGAATTAGGTTAAGAACTTTGTATTTTGGAATGAACACACATGGATACCAAAGATTTTTATAGTTTTGTCATGCACGGCACTCATTATGCTGACTATGGAAAGGCATTGGCAAGCTGTGTTATTTTTTTACATGCTATATCCATGTTTCATTTATGGATCTAGAGGAAGTCTGATTCTAATGATGGATTTTTAGGGCTCAGGGATGACTCTTTAAAGATTAGCAGGAAAGTAACTTCTAGGAAAATGTATTTCAATATGATATTTTCTTGTGTAGTAGGATGAAATTGTTCATGTACTTTGCATAGAGGATCTAGCACAGAAATATACAGAGGGTATTATTTGCAAGGGTTTGCTTTTGTCCTATAAGAAGTTTGGAATAAGGTGGTTTCTTTAACAATAAAATTTATTTCCCTAGGGAAGTGTCCTTATTTTGTGAAGATTATCTTCTCATTGCTGAAGAAGGTGGCCCAAGTATCTTCAGATCTTCAGAGCAGATGCACTTTTACAGCACAGCAGTCTGGGACATGTTTTGGGTCCAGCTGCTCTTGTGGAGGTGAGTCCATTGATGAACAGTTTCTATTTACATTGTGGTTTGTTCGTTGGTGTTCTTAAGATGATATCAACATCTAGAAAGCTTAGAAGTATTCCAGATATGTGTGCCAGACTACTAGGTAATGACCTCCTCGTTTGCCAAATGTATTATGGAATTTTAGCTAAAAAGGAAGATGAGTGGTTCAGACAGCTTGTTCTTCAGGCTGGACAGTTATGATTCTCTACATTTTTTTAGCAGAGAAAAATAGAAATAGATATACATTAGGTACCTACACATATATGCAAATAAATGTTCTAATTGTATGATCTGATATCAGGCTGAAGAGCTCAAATGTGCTAGAGGCAGGAAGAAATAGTCCTTTCTGCAAAGACTGTTTAGTCTGCTAATTAATTGGAAAGGAAAAAAAATCATTTTTTTTTCCATTTACCTGTGCTTTATTATCTAACATAAGGCTGCAAACACTCCTGAGAATAGGCATCTTAAATGCTTGTGAGTTCCCTGCTCAAACTAGAGCATCCTGTTATTGCCATAATGATAAAYTCAATTCATGAGCACATTAGTTGGTTCACTACTCTATGCATCCCTTGTATTTAATAAATATTTAACTGTCTACTGTGTAATAATTAATCACTTCAGCTTTCCTTCTAAATGTCCTKCTGTTAAGGTTGCATGGCAGTTTTATATCTATAATAAATCTGCTTTTTTGAAAAGAAAGATATGGCAGACCGTGTCTCTATCTCCACAGTAATCCAATCCTACAGTATGTATTTATTTAGAGTTAGCAATTAATTGCTTGACAGTGGGAAGAAAAGAAAAAAGAATTTGGGGCATTCAGGAAGACAACGGCAGACAGTAGCTGAAACAGGATCAGAGGCTCAGTTTAAAAGCTTATCCTGAGGGCAGAATAAACTTGTAACTAGAGCTCTACCAGTGGCACCAAAGACTCCAGCTTCAGTCTGTTATTGTCCTGGCGTTTCCTTTCAGCACTTTGTGGCTCTGTGTCACCGGATCCACCAGGAAGATAAGGTTGCTTTTAGATTCACAGAATATACAATAGCTATGGAAATACACCCATGTTCTAGAGTTGCAGTGAGACATTTGTTCGTGTTTGGACACTCCAGAAGATCTACAAAGGGGATTGCAGACACCTAAAAGTGTCTCTGTAAATTGCATAGCTCTTCAKAAAATACATTGAGACAGAAACCTGTCTTTTCAGGCACTGTTTTTTGMGCCTAGGAAAAAAATTGTGTTCAAGTGGCATGCAAAGTGAGGAGTCATTCAAAACAAATTATAGAAATTGCAAAGAACAGATGTATATTTTCTCGCACACTCTCTTGGGAGTTGAGGTATATCTTTCTTCTTGGGATCTCCCATCCCAGACTGATTGCTGGAGTCAAGCACCTGAGTACCCTCTTTCAAAATTCAGAGAGTTCAGTTCATTTTTTTCAGTACATAGCAGAAGGTGGTGGCTCCAGCAGTCAAATGCCCTTTAACTCTATTATGGGAGATGTATGTTCTGTTCCATTTGCCATTTAAAGTCATCTAAATCCCTCACAATAGAGTTCCCCAGTGAACAGGCTAT
The DNA here is from genome assembly GCF_003343035.1 of Apteryx rowi. Classification (NCBI taxonomy): domain Eukaryota; kingdom Metazoa; phylum Chordata; class Aves; order Apterygiformes; family Apterygidae; genus Apteryx; species Apteryx rowi. The sequence goes on along the minus strand of NW_020449119.1, from coordinate 563,515 downwards.
AGATTGCTTCTCACAACTTTSGCTTTATTTTCCATCAAAGACTTATTTTAAATAAAAGAGGAAGGAATGGAGAATGCCCACCTTCTAGCTTCTTCATGATATTATCTACTCAGGCTCTTTGAATATTCTCCTGGTACGTTTGGGTGCAAATTTCTTCGTGCTTTCATGGGAGCTAAAGCCATCTCTTCTGCCCCTTTCCTCTCCCCTGCTCCACAACAATGGGAGAGTGCTCTCACAGATGGATAAAAAAGGTTTTTTACTGTTCCTGTGCCTTTCAGAGAGCTGAAACCCCCATATGTACTCTGAAAGTGACTCTGAAATTGAGGTCTGAAGGAAAAGTAGGTGAAAGTCTGAGCTGTGAATCCCTTAGAGGTCTGGAGGCACAGCAGCTGGCAGGAAAACCCCAATAACCCAGCCAGAGACGCAAGCCCCGGCCCCCCAGGGCTGTCCCAGGAGAGCGTCAGCCCACGGGCTGGGGACACCCACTGGTGAGCCATGGCAGCAACTCCCCGTCACCTTGCAGACCAATGTGGGTACTGCCGAGGGGTACGGGGCTCATTATGGGATGCTGGGGAACAGTGTTTGGGGATTGCAGGAGACATTATGGGATATTTAAGGAAGGACCAAAGGTGGAGAAAGGGAAGGATCAAGGTGGTTTGGGGAGAAACAAGCATGGGGAAATAGAGGGATAAGGGGATCATGGGCCCAGTTGTGTGTAAATAGGTTGGTGATCAATGCACTTTTCTGGCCCTGCCCCRCACATCATCACCACAGTCTGTCYTGTCTTCTCATTAAACTCCATTTCTAATTATTTTCTTGGGTGAGGGGCTCTCTAWTCTGTGTGCAGGTGTGTGTGTGGAGGTCTGAGTGCCAACAGCTGGAGTAGGGGCAATAGGACACMGCAGCCTGTGTGTCTGGGTGCCAGCAACTGGAGCGAGCGAGGGTACRCTGAATGCGATYRCCAGCAAATGTCAAGCYGGACTAGCCAGAGAGCGGGCCACGTTGCCTGAGAGCCAGGTCTGTGCATCGGTCCCTGTGGGTGAGGCACCTGGAGGAGCTGCCTACTGGAGGGACCAGAGGGTCCCAGCCAAAGGCCAGAGAGCCTGGGATCAACTGGTGTCAACCAGGGTCTGCAAGTCAACTGAGAGACCTGTGTGTGTGTGTGTGTGTGTGTGTCTGTGTCTGTGTCTGTGTCTGTGTCTGTGTGTCTGTGCAAGAGTCAGCTGGGGAGAATAAAGATCCAGGCTCATCTGGTGGATGGTCTGTGTGTCTAAGCCCATTTACTGGACGGTCCACATTGTACATATATATATGCATGTATTTCCTATTAACGGACCTTTGTCCTGGCCAGCCAGAGGGGGATTAGGATGAGGCCATTGGTGCTGTTTGTGTTTGTATGAGGGCTGAGCGTGTCTGTCTATCTTKTTTTTTGTGGCCGATCACTTGTATGTGTGTTGTCCACATGTGTTTTTGTGTGTGCCTGCTGGGAAAACATGCCCAGCCTCGCTGCTGGTTGGACCTGGGGACACGGAGCTGTGGCAACTTCACTGCTGTCAGGCTACTGAACTCAACAAACCCTAATAAACACCAGGAAAGAAGTAAACATCTRAACCTGTGAGGTGGTACTCAATTTGATATTAAGTCAGAGTATCGTCATGTGAGCTAGACATCGAAGCTCCCATTACAGTCAAAGGAGATTGTTGCCTAAACCTGGGTGTCTACTACTCTTTCAGAAGCAAGGGGGTATCCTGCCTGGTCTTCAGCTGCTGTTCCAGCAGGATATGCGTGTTGYGGCTGCCATATCTGAAAAGCTAGGTCATCTGAAATGACTCTTTGTGTCTGTGTTGAGGAATCTGAATATTATGGATATCCAGTACAAGTAAAATAAATCTAGGTGATACCCAGGCGCTTAAAAATAGGCATCAAGTGGTATTTTGTGTGTCTTTTGATATTCTAAGAGGCCTCCACTGGTGGCTCCAGGAGACCACCAGGTCTGCAAGTCTCAGAGATATCTCAGACAGGTACCGTAGGCACTGAAAATAGCACTTGCAGAGCTTTATTGTAGAAAACTTGGGCTTCTAAATGTGTATTTCACCTAGGCAGTACTGAAGACTTCCCTCTGGCAAATAGGTTAGGAATACATTTACCCTTCAGGCTTACACTGCAATTAGTAGGTATCTCTGTGTGGGTGGTTCAGTCTACAAAAAGGTCTGAAATGCTTTCTGAAAGAATCCATCTTCCTCCAACAACTAGGAAAAAAGCTAAGGATGTCTAGCTAATGCTTCAGATGTTTCTGGTAAACATAGGTTCAAGGTGAATGGGCTGAATGCTGGTCTTAAGGATGGACCTTGATGTTTAAATGCTGATATCAACCTTGGTTCCTAAGTACTGAATTTTAGATTTGGGTACCTCAGCTGGAAGTTTAGGTTCCTATATCTAATTAAAGTTCTTTCACAAATGAAGCCCTTAGATGCTTATTTACATATCTGTGTTGACACTCTATCAGGATACTTAAGCCCTATACTTCTTTTTAAACAAACTATGTACATGCAGAAAAGGCATCTAGGTACCTTTCAGGATTTGGGCCTTTTGAATAAATCTATGCCAAGATGGGTGAAAAATACCAATTACACTGCCACACTTCAATAGTGCGTTACTGCGTATCTGTGGGTAAATAAGAACAGCTTATCCAGTGTTTAACTTTGGCATTCATCGTATATTTAAAGTACATATTTTCCCCAAGAGCTCTGGGGTTTACCAAATAATTTAGAAGCAATTATTCGAGCACTTAGTTTTCAAACTGCAGRCATTTTATTTAGTAAAATTGTCCACTTTCCCACCTCACCATAATGCTCTTGATACTGAAGGAAAATAAGAGCAACGTTAACATAATAAAATACCCAGCTTCTTAATGCACAAAAATAGAGACAAGGAAAACTGCTGGAAGCTAAAAGTATTTAGATTCTTTCCTTGATTATAGCTGATGAAATTAAAAAATAAAACTCCAGATGTTTGACAAATAGGGAAACTCTCTCTTTTTTGCGGGGGGGGGAGGGGGGATGTTTTTTATTCCTACTGTCAGGTAACTACCTAGGAGGGTCTACAATACAGATACTTTTTAAGTATATGYCTTCTGCCAATGTAACTCACAATCTCATTACAAAAGCCCAGAGGAGGGAATGAGAAATTAATCCAAAATTAGATGTTAATGAGAAATGTGTGCAAATTGATGTGCTGTGTGGGAGATATGAAGCCACTGCACACAGTGGGTTGGAGCGGGACTTTATGTCTAGTTTTCAGCAAAGATTTGTGCAGAATCTGAATGCTCAGCAGAGATTTGGCTCTCCCGGTAAGTACACAATAAAGAAGCAATCTTTGCCCCAAAGTGCTTGCAGTTAGAGTAGAAATAAAGAATATCTTTCTCGTTTTGCCTGTTCCTTGTTTTCATGGTTCTAGGCTCTAATAAACACTTTTCAGGCAGCACGAATTGGAGTCAAGGGACCAGATTCATTCAGAAATTCAACCCAATAGTGTAAATCCACCTGTGTCAGCTGTGGGTTCCTCTGGCATTTAGCGTGGATGCAGGGCTGAACATGGTGGGACAGAGATGGTATGGGAGGCAAGTGTCAGGCAGGGTGTCAAACTGGCAATCTCATGAGAGTGGTCTTAGAGAATGGAAACATGCAGGAAAACAAGATTTGTCAGGAAGAAAGACAAGCTGAAAAATGCTTGATTGATCAAAGCAAACATTCCTTCATTAAGTCAGCTACTACCGTCCCTACTCACTGCTGGCCAAATGACATCTTGGGGACAAATTTCAGGCTATAGCCAGGATGCTGCCAGCTCCTAACGTGTTACTCCAAGGGTTTACTGGAAGTGTCAGCTCCTATAATCAAAAGACTATATGAGATATGGAAACAACGAAACAACATTCCAAATAATTGGAAAAAAAAAAAAAAAAGCTTAGAAATGTGATTCAGGTTTCCCAGAAGACTCAGAAATGTTTAAAAGAACCTCCTAACTATTATTATTATTATTAATGATCTTACAAAATAATACCATTGTTTTTGAGTATATAACATTTGATTATTGAACCTCTACTTTTGGTAATATGGCATTCACTCACTTCTCACTAATCACCTGCTTCACTGAAATGAATATTACTTCATTCCAAAATTTGTCTTAAGAACACCTTTTCAAGAACAACAGATTTCTGGATTTAGGTGGGAGGCYGGTGTTAAAAACAGACAAAGTGTTAAAGGCTTAACTAGTGATTTTATGGCTTTAGCACTAATGAGCAGGGCTCATTTTGCATTGTAATAGAACATTCTCTGCCCTGAGATAAAATACAYTCCAGAAAGGAAAATTCTTTTCTGTTTTTCCCTTGTGCGGTTTCTATCTTTGTTCACATCACATGACTTCTTAGATSAAAGTTTTCATTTTAGTTCCATATGCATTTTGCATGAGTGTCAAGTCCTGACTTTTTGCCTCAAAAATTTAATGGGAAAAATCATTCCTCAGGTGTCTAGAGCAAATATAAATTATGGTCCCAAGAGGAAATATCCAGACATGGATGCCTGTTGGACTTTCAGAAAAGAGCTATTTAATTTTCTAAAGGGATTTGGATAGCCAATCACCTTATAAAATTAATGAGAATTGGGCCTTCTCAGCCCCTAAGTGGCTTTGAAAAGCCAGTCCTCAAAATCCTTAYTGGTAAAAATAACAGCTGACTGCTACTGAGTTTCTAGCAAATCTCAGCACATACATAACTGTCAGCATAGCAGTATCTTTTGCTTTGCAGCTTTTACTGCCTAATATTCTACCAGAGAAATTCAGTTCTGTTATGAGGACCACCAATATCTGTATATTTCTGAAACAGGGACCTGCCACATTAGGCTGTTTGATGTACGGATTCYAATTTATATTAATCTTAAATATCCGACCGATACTTAGCTCCCTAAATGCAGCATTTCAAACGCTGCTCTTTAAAGAGAGTTTTCAAAACCATAATTGAAGTTGACAAAGGGCCAATAAAATACTAATCGTTCACCACTTATCTGGGGGACATTCTCATCCTGATGTTCTACGGCTTTTGCTGCAGAACTCCCATTATCTCTAATGCCCTGTGCATCATCTCTAATAGAAGATGAACAGCAAAAACCTTTTGAATTAAGTCTCTTTGTATGCTTCAAAATAATATTGCTTCACATGATTAGTTGTTGCAAGTATTAAACGTGGCCTAAAGGTATTTTGATACACCGATGTGGTCCAAGTTCAACGAACTGGAAGATGAAACTGGGCTCTAGTTTAAATAAATAAAAAAATGTATACATCGAGCCTTTTTTCCACTCTGTTTCAGCAGTATGAAAGTTAAAGATACGAATACCTACAAACCAAATTAGTGGAATGAAGATATAAATTTGCTTTCAATAAAGTCAAAGTAAATCTGGGATAATTCTGTTCTTTTGTGTACTTCTGCCATGAAACTGATAATGAATGATAATTTCATGTAGTTATACAATGGTTGTCATTGGAAGTACAGATAGGAATCTTCATATTCCTTTCCCCCCAAATCTGCAGCAACGGAGAGTATTAACAGGGGTGCAGCCCTTAGCTTCTAGCAGCTATAAATTTCAGTGCAAAGAAGATTAAATAGGCTAGTGGGTTGCTTGAATCTCATGTACAAAAACACCAATTTAGTACAGTTTAAACAGTTCTTGTAGACATCAAGCAGCAGTATATTTTATGTGAAAATATATTTTCTGAACAATATGAAGGAATATCACTTTCAACTGCCTGTTCACAGTTGCATCTCCTAATGGTGGGACTTAGGAATAGTTTTGTTGATTTAATCATTAAAAAAAAWAMCCCTCTAAATTATTGATTTTTTTTTTCCTACTAACTTTTCTCTTAGCAAAACACTCACAAAATGCACTATTGAATATTTTCTTTGGCAGCTTTGTCTAAATGGTGCTTCCTTATAATTGGTTGGGTGGTAAATACTGCAGAGAATAGTCCGAAGAAGCAAAATCTCATGACCCTAATTTGACAACCCTAAATTTTGTGCCATAGATAYAGAAAATGAAGTTTTATAAATTTTTACTAATATTTATGTCACAGATATTTTATCACATTATTTCACAGTTGTTAACTCTTTCTCTTTTACCAAAAGAGTTTAAAATTAGACCAAAATGCTATATAAAAGTTTATGCAAGTATTTTGATTTTCAAATTAATTTAGTTAAAACAAAATGATACTTTTTTAGCAAGTGTTGAAGTAGTCARCTCCCACAGTTCTTTGAAAACAAATGAAGTTGAATGTTAGCAAATGCCCATTCCAAGAAGCCCAGGTAAATTTGTATCTCATAGCTGGAATTGTAATCAAAAAGAACGACTTATTTTACTCCACAGCAGAGGCTTAGATGTGAACTAATACACGTGCACTGTGGATGACTGTCAGACTAGAAGAGAAGTATGAGTAACATGAGGAAAGGCTGAAAGGAYCTGGGTTTTTGTCTTCTCTTTTGGGAAGACAAAGCTAAGGGAAGATCTTATTGTTGTCCTCCTCTCCCTAATGGGAAGATACAAAGAGCAAGACTCTTCTTGGAGGTGAAACAAGAGGACAAGAGACAACAGACACAAGCTGGAACATGGGAAATTCTGATTAAACACAAGGAAAAACAATTTTTCAGTCAGACACTGAAACAGGTTACCAGGAAACTGAGAAAGCTCCATCCCTCGAGGCAGTCAAAACTAGGCTGGACAAGGTCCTGAGCAACCTCCTGTGACTGGACTTGTGTTGAGCAGAGAGTTGGACCAGCTGGCCTCTTCCAGCCTAAACTATTCTGTGATTCTATGAAATGGAAGGAAAACATATTTAGATGCACTCTGTGATTCCATAATATCTGAAGCAAAGAAGTTTTGTTCAGTATGCAGAGAAAACAAAACCAGAGAAAGAAATAGATTCAGCACTAAATGTGTGTTAAAACTAACTAACTAACTAACTGACTAACTAGTGTGAATTTCTGATAAAGGAGAATTTACTTCTGGTGCCGTAGTCTCTGAATCAGGGCCCCCTGTGATAAAAAAGGAAGCTAAAATGTCTCACTAATGCTTGTTCACTTTTCTCTAAAGAGTGTGTTTATTTCTGCAGAAGAAAAATGTTCGGAAAATAATCTTTCTAAAGAGGCTGCATGCTAGAATGTGAGTTCTTATGGAAAACTGTCTGCAGACTGATAGTGACTTAACATATCTTCCATTGCTTTTTAGASGGGGAAAGGTCAATATTGCCTTGTTTTAATGAAACAGTTGAGGTTTTGCTTCTCTTAGCCTTTCCAGCCTCCCTCAATATCAACCCAGCTATTAAGCTGTCATTTCAAGTTCTCCATAGGTTTGCTGCAATGGTGCTATTGAGGTCAATTAGCAAAGAAAAATGACATCCCACTTCTCCCTGCTGTCCATAATCATTTCATAATCCATACCCTTGCTGTGATTCTCTGAAGGGAAAAGACCTGAAAGGGAATTCATCTTGAAATGCACTCCTACCATGGTAGATCTGGCTTCTCCAGGGTTGGAAAATATGTGGAACATATATGGAATATATGGAAATATTCATTACAGTATTCGGTATGAATAGTTTTAGGGCCAAAATACTGAAACATCAATACTATTTATTTGATTCGACCACAAAATTCTTACATTCCTGTGAAAGATAACTGTAATATATCTCCCTGTATAAAAAGTCCCTGGGAATCTTCCTTTGAAAACGACCCAGATATGAACAGAAGACACACGTGTGGAGATTTTTTTCCTTTTCCACTTGTGTGTAAAAGCCTGACCATGCGAGATGCTGCATGCCTTTGACTTCTGTTCGCCTCGGAAGGAGCTGATGTGACACATCACTGTATCACCTCTGAAGATTAGGGATTTGGGGGAGAGCGCTGTCAGAATCTCAGAACCMTTGGCAGAAAATCAGCAGCACCTGACAATTTTCAACATCTCTTCTGTTCTAACAATTAAGCTGCCAAGATCTGTGCCATACAGGAATTGTTTCTGTATTAATGACCAATTAGGAATAAAAGGAACTGCAACAAGAAAAAAAATGTGCTTTGACATATGATAATTTATTCATGGTGGAAGCTGATGGAACTACATTAGAGGAAAATATATTTTTTTAAATGAACAGGAGAGGGATAATTTTACCACAGGCTGATTCACATATATGTTTTCAGTCTGCCTTGTTAGCTGGGAGGCATTGCAGATTTTCAATATTCAGTATTAAAACACTTCACTGGGCTATCTTCTTGAATGCAAACAAATGCAGAAAGGAAGGTGCACGTTTCCTCACTTAGAAGAACTGGAAGCCCTCTAGAAATGGCAATGGTATATCTATTTACAACAGATTTATACATCATAGAAAAGATTCAGCCGGGTGGAATCATGTCTATCAATACAGACAAACCTCTCTGTTCATGGATGTATTTTATACCCCAGATATATCCAAACACATCCAATCAAATCATCCCAAGATATTCTTGAGAAGTATGCTCATCAACAAAGAGAAAAAATGATCAGGAAGTGTATACCGAGGCAGAGGGAAGTTACTTTTCCCCAGTTCATGCTGAGGCCTTGGTTCTTCTCATACCTTTTCATCCTGTAGTAAATAAGAGTCCCTCCGCAGGCATAAAAATTTATGTGGTTTTATATTCTACCAGACAATCTCTTATTCTGTGATCATTTGAATAGGCCCAGGAAGACAACTTTTCTTAAAGGAAACAATCA